>NC_090657.1:43910084-44210084 GCF_040937935.1 Hyperolius riggenbachi | reverse complement strand
TCTACCAGCTTTGCACATCTAGAGACTGAAATCCTTGCCCATTCTTCTTTGCAAAACAGCTCCAGCTCAGTCAGATTAGACGGACAGCGTTTGTGAACAGCAGTTTTCAAATCTTGCTACAGATTCTCGATTGGATATAGATCTGGACTTTGACTGCGCAAAACACATTCTAACACATGGATATGTTTTGTTTGAAAACCATTCCATTGTTGCCCTGGCTTTATGTTTAGGGTCGTTGTCCTGCTGGAAGGTGAACCTCCGCCCCAGTCTCAAGTCTTTTGCAGTCTCCAAGAGGTTTTCTTCCAAGTTTGCCCTGTATTTGGCTCCATCCATCTTCCCATCAACTCTGACCAGCTTCCCTGTCCCTGCTGAAGAGATGCACCCCCCGAGCATAATGCTGCCACCATCATATTTGACAGTGGGGATGGTGTGTTCAGAGTGATGTGCAGTGTTAGTTTTCTGCCACACATAGCGTTTTGCATTTTGGCCAAAAGGTTCCATTTTGATCTCATCCGACCAGAGCACCTTCTTCCACATAGTTGCTGTGTCCCCCACATGGCTTGTGGCAAACTGCAAACGGGACTTCTTATGCTTTCTGTTAACAAAAAAGAAAATCACATCTCATCAAGTTCATGAAAGGATGCCTGACCTGAGAGAGGCTATTTATTTCCTTTTAAACAATACCATTTGCCTTGTGTCCTGCTGAAAGAGACTCTGAAGTGAGTCTAAAAGCATGTTCTTACTGTAAAGCACCTTAGATAGTGCTAAACCGCCGCATCTCCATGGCAAAGCGAGGGGTTTATACCCCTCAAATCCCCTCTGCAAAATCCACAACTGCAGCTCTGCCTCCATGTGCATCAATCTGCCGGCGGATCTCCGCCTCTCCCCGCCTCTCTCAGTGAGGAAGACTGAGAGGGGAGGGGCGGGAAGAGGCGGCGATCATCGGGGATTGACGCGCTAAGAGGCAGAGCTACAGTGCTAGCTCTGCCTCATCGGGAAGCGCTCCCCCGAGTTTGTAGAGGGGATTTGGGGGGTGTAAACCCCTTATTTTGCCACGGGGATGCGGCAGTTTAGAACTATGTAAGGTGCTTTACAGTAAGAACATGCTTTTAGACTCGCTTCAGTCTCTCTTTAATGCATCAGTAGTGTCTGAAAATAGCATGCGGTAAATCTAGTTAAACTTCAGTCACCTGATCTTCATGCTTGATCGGGAACTATAGCTAAGGCTGCTTTCACAGTGGGACGTTACAGGTGCACGTTAGTGCAGCCTGTAATGCTCCCCCAACGCACAGCAATGTAACACAAGTTGGCTGTTCACACTGCCCACGTTGCGTTACATGTAACGCTGCACGTTGTAGTGAAAGTGCAGCATGCTGTGCGTTCTTGCGGCTTTAGCCGCCTTAGACTGTTTGCACATGCTCAGTGGGGGGCGGAGAGGAGGCGGGGAGATGCCGCTACAGTAGCCGTGCACATGGCTACTTAATATGCACTGCACTGGCGGGCGGTGATTGGCCGGCGGGACCACGTGATGCAGAGTGTCTCGCTCCGCATCACGTGGTCCCGCCGGCCAATCAGCGCCACCCTGGGAGACCTTATGTGGATAGAGCCGCCTAACGCGGCTCACTCTACCGTCCTCTCCCGCACCACCATACGTTGCGTTAGGGGCACGTTATGCGAGCATAATGTCCCCTAAAACGCATTGTCTTGGTGTGTAAGTAGCCTAAAAGTATCAGAGGCAGAGGATCAGTGGGACAGCCATGTAATGGTTATTGTTTGAAAGGGAATAAATAAAAGGAACACAGCATAGTTATTTGAGTGCTAGGTACTGTACATACCCATGTCTATCTCATCATGTCACGTCACCTCGGGTATCCTCTAAGGGTGGGATGTTGCCTACATTATTTGATTAAAACTGTCAAAATGTAAACACATTTTGCCACAGTGTAACTAATACCTTTATCATGTCATTTCAATTACTGTAATTGTTTAAATTTAAGAAAACTCACTTATGCTGAGTTTTGTTGGACATTTACTTTAATATGGCGTTTGTAATATCCTTTACAAGGCAATATTCCAATAAAATATTTGTAAAAATAAAATATACCACACTAACAAATGCAGAATCAATTGTAAAAGGGATATGATACATTAATAATTCAATAATTAAAAAAAAAAAAAGGATTGATGACTACGTGTTGGCCATGAACCAAAAGTGCTGACAGATTTTACTAACAAATTGACAAAACTGCAAACTGCAGGAACATCCTGAAAGACCCTGGATGTGTTGTGGGTCAGGAATTAGCATGTTGTTAATATCAAATTCTCGAAAAAAAATCTTAAACCCTGATGTTTGAGGCCAGCAGGAAAACAGAAACTCTTGGCAGGTCAAAGACATCCAGTGTAGAGGTCATTTGTGTGCAGAAAACTTAAAGAAGTAGGTTTCACCTCTAATAAAACTCAAAATAAAGTTTCCAGGTGGCTGCAAATTATTTCTCTTGATATCATAGGTCATGATCTTTCTGTTGATGATGTTGGCCATCATGCTGATTCTGTAGCTAGACAGATAGATAACAGATAGATAGCAGATATATGGAAATGGTATGTGGCATTCATGTTTTCACTTCTTACAGTCAGAGTAATATGCTGATTTACAAATTAGTTCTGATATTGATTTACATTTTGGATTTCTAACGTCTGTGTGCCCTTCGTTCCCTTTAACTCTTGGCCTTTTTACATGTAAATATCCTTTAGGTAAAAGGCTGTGGTTAGCCCTTAATGCATATTTGTCTTCATAAAAAGGAGACCTTGTTAACAGGATGCAGTATTAACATCATCTTAACCCCCTTGCCGGTCCAATTCCCGCCGGCAAGGGGGCAGCGCAGCACTTTTTTATTTATTTATTTATTTATTTTAATCATGTAGCGAGCCCAGGGCTCGCTACATGATAGCCGCTGAGCAGCAGCAGCTCTGCAGCCACTCCGATCGCTTCCGGCGATCAGAGTAAGCAGGAAATCCCGTTCAGAACGGGATTTCCTGCTGGGCTTCCCCGGTCGCCATGGCGACGGGGCGGGATGACGTCATGGACGTCGGGACGTCAGAGGGAATCCCGATCCACCCCTCAGCGCTGCCTGGCACTGATTGGCCAGGCTGCGCAAAGGGTCTGGAGGGGGGGGGCGGCGGATAGCGGCGGATCGGCGACAAGAGGCGGCGATCAAATGTTACAAGCAGCTAGCAAAGTGCTAGCTGCGTGTAACAAAAAAAAAATATGCAAATTGGCCCAGCGGGGCCTGAGAAATCCTCCTGCGCAGGTTACCCCGAGCTGAGCTTGGGATAACCGGCAATGAGGTTAAGGATCATCTTTCTGTAATTGGGTGTGAATCTTTTTGGGATTTACTGCTTGCTTGGCTTTAAATTGACTTTAGCTGCAAATGCCACATGTTGAGTACATCCTTCATGTGTTTCCATAAGATGTTTTCCTTACTGCTTCTCACACTTTAAACAAAGTGATCCCCCCCAAATCCACCATTATTTATATTTACTGTGCCTTGCAAAAGTATTCACACACACACACACACACCTTTGGTATTTTTTATGTTTTGTTGGCTCACAACCTGCAATTAAGATGTATTGTTTAAGACATTGCACCATTTAATTGACAGGACGTGCCTAAAACTTTTAAGGTGTATTATTTGGTTTATTGCAAAGCAAACAAAAATAGGCTAAAAATAACTAAAACCTCAGCATGCGTAACTTTTCACCCCAGAAAGTCAGTACTTTGTGGTGCCACCTTTTGAAGCAATTACAGCTGAAAGTTGCTTTGGATAAGTCTCTTTGGTCTCAATTCACTAAGCTTATCTCCTGTCTTTAATAACTCTTCTAGAGTTGTTACCATGGTGATAAGGCATGTAGTATTCAGGAAACATTTTACCTCAGGCAAACCTAAAGTTAACTCTTCTGTCTTTAAGTTAACTCTCCAATCCTTAAAATAACTCCAGAGTTAAAGACAGGCTGTTAATTAACTGTCTGTGAAAATAACTACAGAGGAGGTAAATTAACTACAGAGGAGGTAAATTAACTACAGAGGAGGTAACGTAAGGAATAAAGAGGTAAGATAACTCGCTCACTGTGTGGAGGTAAGTTTTCTCTTGCCTTATTATCTCCAGCATGATCTTAGTGAATTGAGGCCTATGAGCTTGCCACATCTTGCTACTGGGATTTTCATCTGTTACTCAAAAGTGGTGGTAAAAGTGGTCCAGCTCCTTCATGTTAAAAAGGTGTTTGCTTGTGTACAGCATTCTTCAAGACTAACCATAGATTCTCTATTGCATTAAAGAGACTCTGTAACCAAAAAAAGTTCCCCTGGGGGGTACGCACCTCGGTAGGGGGAAACCTCAGGGTCCCAGTGAGGCTTCCCCCTCCCCTGTAGCTGCATACAGTCCAGCTCTGGCTCCCACGAAGTGTCCGGCAATGCTCCCTCAACAAGCCTGACAAGCGCTGATTTATTTACCTTTCCTGGCTTCAGCGGGGGCACTGTTATGGCAAACCGTACGGAGATAGGCAGAAATACCCGATCTCTGTTGGGTCCACTCTACTACGCAGGCGCAGAAGACTTGCGCCTGCGCAAAAGAGCGGGCCGACAGCGATCGGGTATTTTTGCCTATCTCTGAGCGGATAATGCGCCTGCGCTGGAGTCGGGGAGGTAAATATTTACATGCCTGCTGTTCGAAGGGGCATAGCGAGACCGCCGTGGGACACAGGAGGACAGGGAAAGCCTCGAATAGATCCGGAGGCTTCCCCCACTCGAGGTGAGTACCCCCAGGGGAACTTTTTGTAGTTACAGGTTTTCTTTAAGGTCTGGACTTTGACTGGGCCATTCCAAAACATTTAAATGTTTCCCCTTGAACCACTCAAGTGTTTTAGCAGTATGCTTTGGGTCACTGTCCTGCTGGAAGGTAAACATCTATCCCAGTCACAAATTACTGGTAGATTGACACACATTTTGCTCAAGAATATCCCTGTATTTACATTTTGTATTTACACCATACATCTTTTCCTTGACTCAAACCAGTTTCCCAGTCCCTAGTGCTGAAAAACATCCCCACATTTTACTTGGGGTGGTGGAATGATTTGGGTTTGTGCCAGACATTCCATTTTCCTTGGTGGCAAAAAAGTTCAATTTTAGTCTAACCTCACCAGAGCACTTTCCTCCAATAATTTTTGGAGTCACCAACCTGCCTTTTTGTAAACTCAAAATGTGCCTCCTTCTAACGCTACATATTGGCTTTTTTTCTTGCCACTTTTTCATAAAGCACAACTCTTTGGAGTATATGACTTATTGGTGTCCTATGGACAGATATTCCAATTCCTGCAGGTTTACCTTTGGTCGCTGTGTTGCCTCTCTGGTTAATGCCCTCTTTGCCTGGTCTGTGAGTTGTGGTGGCAGGCGCTCTCTTGGAAGGTTAGTTGTGTTCTTTCTATTTGAAGATGATGGATTTGATGGTACTCTGGAGGATATTCAAAGCACTGGATTTTTTTTTTCTATAACCTAACCCTGACTTGTACTTTTCAACAACTTTGTCCCTGACTTGTTTGGAAAGTTCCTTGGTCTTGATGGTGTCATGCCCCTTGCTTAGTGGTGTTGAAGCCTCTGGGGCCTTTCTGAAACAGATCATGTGACACTTAGATTGCACACAGGTGGAACTCATTTCACTAAGTGTGACTTTTGAAGGTAATTGTTTGCACAAAGACGTTTCATGAGCTTCATGGCAAAGGGGTGAATACATATGAAAATGTTCAGTTAACTAATATATATATATATATATATATATATATATATATATATATATATATATATATATATATATATATATATATATATTTTTTTTTTTTTTTTTTCTCATTTCTCTTCATCTACTGAGACTATTTTGTGCACATCCATCACACAAAAATAAGCTTAACCACTTTACCCCCGCGCGTACGGATTTCTCCGCCCCTTTTTCCATCCTTTCACCCCCAGGGACGGAGAAATCCGTACTCTGCGCACTCCCGCCGCTGTCCGCGCTCCCGCTCGTAAACACGCCGCCGCCCGCTCGCCCAGAGATCAGCGAACTGGAAAATCCATTCCCGTTCATTGATCTAAGCCCCGCAATGATCTGCTGCCGCTCGGCTGAGCAGCGCGATCATTGTGAAAAAATAACAAAGTCCCAGCCTCTTTCTACTTCCTGCAAGCGTCCGGAAGGACGCTTGCAGGTCGCATGAAACAAATTGGTAATGTTGCCATCTTGTGGCCAAATAGTAAAACTACACCCTAACCATTTTTTACACACAAATAAACTTGTTTTACACAAAAAATTAACTCCTTACCTCCCACACTCCGCAATTTTTTTTTTTTTTGTAATTAAAAAAAAAATAAAAAATTTACAATTTAAAAAAAATACATAAATAGTTACCTTAGGGACTGAACTTTTTAAATATTTATGTCAAGAGGGTACAACACTGTTACTTTATAAACTATGGGCTTGTAATTAGGGATGGACGCAAAACTGAAAAAAATGCACCTTTATTTCCAACTAAAATATTGGCGGCAAACATTGTGATAGGGACATAAATTAAACGGTTTTATAACCGGGATAAATAGGCATATACATTTAATGGGTTTTAATTACAGTAGCATACATTATTTAAAAACTATAAAGGCCGAAAACTGAAAAATAATTTTTTTCCCACATTTTTTCCTATTTTCCCATTAAAACACATTTAGAATAAAATTATTCTTGGCATAATGTCCCACCTAAAGAAAGCCTAATTGGTGGCGAAAAAAACAAGATATAGTTCATTTCATTGCGATAAGTAATGATAAAATTATAGACGAATAAATGGAAGGAGCGCTGAAAGGTGAAAATTGCTCTGGTGGTCAGGGGGTAAAACCCCTCAGTTGGGAAGTGGTTAAGAAGCATTAAAACTACAGGTTGGTGTTTAACAAGACAGGTACAAAGCTAAGGGGGTGAATACTTTTGCAAGGCACTGTACCCCTATTATTCTGATGAACCCCTGGCGGTATGATTATTTCTGGATTTGAAGGTCTTTTTAAAAGGTTTCAGACCCTAAAATCAGGGAAAAAATCATGCCGCCAGAATGCCAGCAGCAGCCCCTTCTCTCACATAGCTCCATGGGCTTCAGTGCTGCAAGTATACCTCCGTCCTCCATGTGGCACTGTAACTCTTTAGTGCGATCAATGACGTAATCTCACCAGAGTGTTTCAGAGGACAGAAAGGAGAACGGCTACCAATGTCTGGATCCCTCGGAAAGTGAGTAAAAGCTCCTGCTGCGCGCAATACTCTGCTTAGAGCTCCCAGTGGCTAGCCCGAGCATAGCTCGGGATTACCGCCGAGGAGGTTAAAATCCCCTCAAAGCCCAAGCGGTTACATCACAAAAAAGGGCTTTCTGAGTTTTCAGCATCTTTTGGAGGTGTGTCTTATCAGGTTTCCCATAGTGCATTCTGGAAAGCATTGTGATGCATGCACCATTCTTGCTTTCATTTTATTTTTGGGAGACATGAATTTTATAGCCACTAATCTCTCTATGTGCTTTGCAACCTATGGCAGTTTTAACTTCAGTACTATAGTTGGCATTGGAACATTCTGCAAAGAGTTATGGGAGGGAGCTAGGCTAACCTGTGGGAGTGTGGTATGCAGGGGTGCCTCTAGTCATTTTGTCACTCCAGGCGAGAAAACCTGTGGTGTCCCCCCCCCCAAAGCCCCTCCCCCCCAGGAAAATAATCAGAATGCAGCATCGTTTCACCAGAAAATAATCATAATGCGGCAGTGTTTCATCAGAAAATAATAGTAATTATCGTAATTCAGAATCGTAATTCACCAGAAAATATTCGTAAGGTGGCAGCGTTTCACCAGAAAATACACTTATTGCAGCAGCATTTCACCAGAAATTAATCATAGGGCAGCAGCGTTTCACCAGAAAATAATCGTAATGGGGCAGCGTTGTCAGAAAATCGTAATGCGGAAGCGTTTCACCAGAAAATACACGTAATCCGAGCAGAGGGAAAGAGTAGAGAGGGAGAAGCAGCATAAGATGTAAGAGGGGGGTAGAGGCACAGAGAGGGGGAAGGATAGACAGCATAAGATGGAAGAGGGTGCAGAGAAACAGAGGGGAGAGGGAGAGACAGCATAAGATGGAAGAGAGTGCAGAGGAACAGAGAGGGGTAGAGACAGCATAAGATGGAAGAGGGGGCAGAGGAACAGAGAGGGGAGAGGGAGAGACAGCACAGCACTAAAGCACAGGTTTACAGCTTTACCAGCCTACAGCCTAACCAGCTTTCAAAGAAAACTCTAGTATCAAAAGAGCAGGGCACATTCTAGCAGTTATAACAGTACTGGGAGTCTGCACACAGGACAGGAAGTGTTCTTAGCAGCCTGCCTGCATACCTTCTCTTCTGCCTGTGCATGCAGCTTATCATCTCTGGAGTAGTGATGGGTCGTTCGTGAACGAGCCGGCTCTAAGAGCCGGCTCTTTGCTGCAAATGACAAGAGCCGGTTCTCAGTTTTGAAAAAGCCAATACCTCAGCCGCCCCACAGAGCTCTGCTTTGCTCTGCAATAAAGGGCGCTGAGGCATGTTGGGATATGTAGTCCTCCTCTTGCAGCTTGTAGGAGTGTATGGGGCAGAGCAGAGCAGTAGCAGGAGGGATTGCCCCAATCAGAGAAGCAGTCTGGAATTGTCATGGAGACGGGGGCAGGGCTTTTACTCCGATTCTGAGTGGTCTTTAGTGATATTTAATGAAGAGCCGATTCAAAGCCGTAAGAGCCGGCTGTTTTTTGGGAGCTGATTCAGAAGAGCCGATTCTCTGAAAAGAGCCGGAATTCCCATCACTACTCTAGAGCAGAAACTTCCCTTCTCCCGGGCTGTGTTGCTGTCTTGTGCGGGGGCGGGGCTCCAACACGGACACATCACATTCTTCTCTCTGTGACTGCATCTGTCCCCTGGCTGTCTCGCTCCAGTGTCTGTGTGCAGCCAGTGACACAGGTGGGGGGTCAGATTGTCGGGGGCATAAGCTGGCTGGCCGCTGGCTCCTGGTTTGACTGGCGTGGGGTGGAGTTAAAGGCTGGGCCACACGAGGTAAACACTTTACCTGTGTGGCTACTGAGAAGAAGGGGCACGGCTTTAAAGAAGGAGCCTGGCAGAGAAGAGCAGTATTGATTGCTCTATTGGCTGGGGAGAAGTGGAGGTGGAGGCACTGCTGAGCACATGGTAGCGTGCCGACCACCGGGGACTGAGTCGGGAGGTAATATAATATAGAAAAAAAAAAACATGGTCACGGTAGCAGCGGCGGGGGAATGCGCCTCACCACCTCATGGCACCCCAGGCAACCGCCTATAGTTGCCTGGTGGGTGAGACGCCCCTGGTGGTATGGACTGAGGGATGAAACCATCATCCTTAAAACTAGTGAGATGCACAGGAACCTCTAATCATCTGTACTGGGTTTGAAGCACCTGATTTAATTGTAATTATTTGGGTAGTAACTGATAAAAAAACAATACTAGAGCAATGATATGCACAACAGCAAATCCAGGATTCTAGTTTCCTGAGGCTCAGGTTAAGAGTAGTGTTGGGCGAACACCTGGATGTTCGGGTTCGGGAAAGTTCGCCGAACATGATCGCGATGTTCGGCATGTTCGGGCCGAACCCCGAACTCCCCGAACATCCCGCTTTTGGGGGCCCTATGGGGTCGCAGGCATAAGGGGGGAGCATGCCCCGATCGCGGGGGGGGGGGGGTCATAAATTCCCCCCACCCCCTCCGCTAGCGCTCCCCCCTCTGCCCGCTTCCCCATACAAATGTTTAAGGAAAGTACCGGTGGTAGTGGGGATGGCCTGGCAGTGGCACTGTGGAGTGAGGAGGAGGAGTCCGGAGAGTGACGCGTTGAGGGAGGACGGGCAGCGGGCGGTTCAGCGGTAGTACCCTTGTGGTACTTCCGCCCTTTCTCTGACCTCACGCCCGCTGCCCGGCCTCCCTCAACGCGTCACTCTCCGGACTCCTCCTCCTCACTCCACAGTGCCACTGCCAGGCCATCCACTACCACCGGTACTTTCCTTAAACTTTTCTTAAACTTTTGTATGGGGAAGCGGGCAGAGGGGGGAGCGCTAGCGGAGGGGGTACAGGGAATTTCCGACCCCCCCCCCGCGATCGGGGCATGCTCCCCCCTTATGCCTGCGACCCCATAGGGGGGCCGTATTAGGCCGAACAGGGCCCTGTTCGGCCGAACAGGGGCCCTGTTCGGCCAGGAATTGAGCCGTTCGGGCGAACGCGAACAGTTTGGCCGAACACCACCAGGTTTTCGGCCGAACTCGAACATCACCCGAACAGGGTGATGTTCTGCAGAACCCGAACAGTGGCGAACACTGTTCGCCCAACACTAGTTAAGAGGTATCACGTAAAGGCAATTCTGACGATTATAGGATGACTGAAGCGAGAAAAATATAGAGGCTGCTATATTATTTTCCTTTTAAACAGTATTCGCTGCCTGGTAGCCCTGCTGATCTATTTGGCTGCAGTAGTGTCTGAATCACACCAGAAACAAGCATGCAGCTACTCTTGACAGATTTGACAATGTCAGAAACACCTGATCTGCTGCATGCTTGTTCAGGGCTTCCGTTATTTGCGTTTAACAAAATAAGCTCCTCTACTTCAGCTATACCCCTTATTTTATCAAAGCACATTTTGATAGATGGAGAATGTGGAGACTATTCATGGATATTTCAATTAGAGAATTAACAATTCAGTGTAAAAGTTGTTTGATATTTTTATAGTATATCACATTTATCAATATTTTTGAAAGGAAAGAAGAGAAAAATCTACTTTGAAATATGGTGAAAAAGTAAAAATAAAAAATGGGAGTGTACTTATTTTTTCAATGACTATATGTTGCCTATTCTCCCCCCAGTACCCATCTTTTATTTTAGTTTGTTCCCATTATCAAGCCCACACTGGCTCCTGAACTAATGTGCTCTGCCTCATATTTCTGTGCTTGTATGCAACACTAGATTAGAAAGCCCTATGGTGCAGGACAAAATGTAAAATCTACAGTGTACTCTGCGTTCTGTACTGAGAAGTACAGCATAATATATTGCCATTATAAATAATGGAGGAAATAAATATTTTTTCTGTCACATATTACATTTGTAACAGTATTTTGTGAGCTGGGATTTTGTGAGAGTTGCAGAACTCCGATAGAATCACGGGGTGAGAATACAGTTCCCTTGTATTGACTTCCTTTTTTCTTCATAATTCAAATGACATAAAGAAATCACTCTCCTTCTGCTTTGTTCCTTCTTCCTCTTACTGTATATTATTGCTATCCGCAGAGGAATTTTATATCAAAAGATAAAATTCTCAGACGGCAGAAGCAACAGTGACATCTTCAGGTCGTAAAGATAGACATGACTATATTATCAGACACTTGTGTGATAGAACATGTCCTGCTTGTTTGCTGTTACACTACTCACAAGAGTATTTTGCTGCAAGCCTAGGAGCATGGATTCTTATACTCATGCACACAAACTATTCACAGGAGCGAGCAATATAATAATGCATGTAGTAAAATGTCTTTAAAGAGACACTGAAGCGAGAAAAAAAATTATGATATTATGATTTGTATGTGTAGTACAGCTAAGAAATAAAACATTAAGATCAGATACATCAGTCTAATTGTTTCCAGTACAGGAAGAGTTAAGTAACTCCAGTTGTTATTTCTATGCAAAAAAGCTATTAAGCTCTACGACTTTCAAAGTCTCAAAGTCGTGGAGAGGGCTGTTATCTGACTTTTATTATCTCAACTGTAAGTAAACAAATGTCTTTTTCTCTGCCAGAGGAGAGGTCATTAGTTCACAGACTGCTCTGAAAGAATCATTTTGAATGCTGAGTGTTGTGTAATCTGCACATATTATAGAGTGATGCAATGTTAGAAAAAACACTATACCTGAAAATAAATATATGAGAATATTTTCTTTGCTGTTAATCTTCTAGTAATTATTCATAGTACACAACCAATTCATTATATCATATCTTTTTTTTTTCGCTTCAGTGTCTCTTTAAAGAGACTCTGAAGGGAAAAACATATGATATAATGAATTGGTTGTGTAGTACGGATAATTACTAGAACATTAGTAGCGAAGAAAATATTCTCATATTTTTATTTTCAGTTATATAGGTTTTTTTTATAACTTTTCATCATTCTCTAATATTTGCAGTTTACACACACTACTCAACATTCTAAATGATTTTACGGTGCAGGCTAGTGAACTTTTGAACCCTTCTCTGCAGAGAAAATAAAAAAAATACATTTACAGACACATGAGATAATAAGCTCAGAAGAAGACCGAGCTCTCTGCGACTTTGAGAGTCGTGGAGCTCACTGGCTCTTTTGCATAGATAACAACTGTAGTTTATTAACTCTTCCTGTACTGGAAACAATATTAGACTTATGTTTCTGCTCCTAATGTTTTATTTCTTAGCTGTACTACACTTAAATCATTATATCAGATTTTTTTATCACTTCAATGTCTCTTTATATATGTACCACGGAGTCAGTCTACATACTTATTATGGAGAATATAAGCAGATGTTAAACATGTATCTGATTTATTGGTGGGTGTTTATTGTGTGTGCATGTAAGATAGATATCTGAAAGGCAAAATCAGCAGCACCGCTGAAAAGAGTAGCTTTTTATTGAATAGACATGTAAAAAAAATCACGTGAGAGATGGGCTGGTGACCAGCTACAGCCCGCTGTTTCAAAGTGACAAACTGCTTTTTCAAGTTGCAAGCACTCTCTGAACCTGACCTTGGATATACTGTATAAGGCTGCAGATATGTAAAGTTGGACAGATGATTAAACAGACCAATCACATTACATGTACAGAACGAGTGACCAATCAGGATCCCAACCAACACTAAGAGGACCTGATGGGGAACTAAAAGATTGAAATCAAAGATTGCCCCTTTTGTACGTCATCAGCCACATGCTCACATTCTGAAACGCTAAGGCCATGCCTCTCACCTAATATGCAGACCGCGTGGGGAACTGGAAGTAGTGACGTCTGCCTCTCCACAAACACCCGCCATCAAACCAGGAAATACAGCCATGCGCGTCTTCACCAGACACTTGGGATGTGCCCACCAGCCTCAACACATCAGCTGGTGACAACCAGACAGGTACGCACCGTACTTCCACATAATACCTGCTAGCTGCTATAGGCCGATATAGCTAGTTGAACATAGACATTCTCTATAGCAATTACAAATACAAGGGGAGGTAAGGTTAGACTTAAACAACTTCTCAAATGTATTGTGACGTCAACTATACCTGGCTAAATCGAGGTGGGGGGAGGGGATTCATCCTTCCTCACAAGTTTGCCTCAGGCACCAAAACGTCTTGCACCAGCTCTGGATGTAAGAAGCTTCACTAGAACAGATGCATGCTCTGACTACTTCTTGGTTAGGGATACATGCAGGCAATGAATCTTTCTTAGGAGACCGTGAGGAACAAGGCATAGGAGATTTTATTCAATTAAACTGTAAGAGGGTGAAAATATTAAATTTTACCTTAACATTCATAAGTGAGGTATCTGCTGAAATATCACAGGATATTACTATAGATTATACTATAGAAATACTATAGAAATGTATAAAAAATGCAATGAAATCTGCCGCTGAGCTTGCTTGTGGCTTCAAAGAAGCAGAAAGATGAGTAATATGGTTTAATTCTGAATGTGAAGATGCAATAGCAAAAAGAAATGAAGCAAGACAAAGGATGCTGCAGAGATGTATCAGATCAAATAGCAGAGAATGTGACATACTTCAAATATGTGCAAAAGCAACATACAGACAGGAAAAAACGAGCATGGCAAAACATAAGGCTAAAAGTATAGAGGGACTGAGCAGGTGCAAAGAAGACTGAAAACAACTCTTAAGATCAGAGACCTAAAGAGATACTATTCTAGAACCACCATAGATAAGGAGGGGACTTGATTGCAGATGAAAACACAAGTGTTGGATTGGCACAGTGTTTGGAAGAACTGCTGAATGGAACTGATGAAAAGGACTTAATTATAATAGATGAAATCTTAAGCAAATGCAGCATTCTAGAAAAATGTTGCCTGCATTATACCTCTGTACATCACCTATTTTAACTACAAACTAGTGTATGATCATATCTATCACAGCTATTTGTAAAAACATGGTATACCCATGAGTCGACTATACTCACTGGAATTACTTTTTGCGGTTTGAGATCTGAAGTTTGGTTGCAGAAGGAGCTCTGTTGTGAATGTATGGTGAAACAGTGATTGAGACAAGGTAAGGCCTGGAACCCACTAGCAGCGTTTCTCTAAGTGTCAAAGACCGCAAGGGCCGGACCGTGATTGGGTTAATCGCTTAGTCAGAAACTTGGTCTCGCTGTCACTTTGTGCATAATGCTCATATGTGGATGGCAATCTATGAACCGACTAGGCGAGTGGAGCGTTCTGACTCCAAAGGGTTCACCACAAACATACAATTCAAATGCTTGCCACCACGGGCGGGTCAGCGCACAACTAACTAAACTAACACACTGAAAACACTGTAACGTAACCCTTAGCTGTATGCAGGGATCAGCGCCAGTTCTTTCTATTTGTGCCTGATTCAAGCATACAGGTGGTAAATGCAAACTACTATAGAACACAAGGTAACGCTTTCGGAGGAGCAAGTACGATTGTGTATGTTCAGGATTCAGGAACAGGTCATAATCGTTAAAACAATTTTTAAGCTAGTTAATAGCAAAAATGGATTACACACATTTCCAGAAACTAGTTAATGTGTAACACACAGCTTAAAAAAAAGTAGTAACTGTGGTAGGTTTACTTAGTTTAGCAGTCCCTGTGGGATTGAATGAAATAAAGTCCAGTTCAAATGCAGGCATTAGTACCAGAGTCCTTGAAACAAAGCAAATTATGGAAGTCCATGTGCCCTGATCTCCTGAAGAGCACGTGTGAAGATCTTAGTTGATGGAATTTGGGAGACAACACAGGGACAAGACTTTTATAGAATCTGACTTTGTAGGCTGTCTTTACCTGAAAACTTGGTGTGTATACCCCCCGGTGAGTAAGGTAGGCAAAACTTTTTAAAAGCAAAAAAGACACCGTTGACCAATAACCTTTGCCATTTCTGTCTGGTTTGGCCCACAGCAAATCCGAGGGCAGATTTGTAACCTGGGGCCAATGCTTAATCAGATTACGCTAAATATTGATGGGTTAAAAAAACGTGTGGTCGGCAAACGCTGAAAAACTATAGTAGCTAGAATGCTATAAGTTGGACGAGTTATTAGCCTGATTTTTAGAAACCAGCAAATATATTTGTTTTCTGTCTGTGATAACCCCATCTCAAATTATTCATAAATGGTATTTTCCCATTGTCTAATTCAAAGTTTTGGAGGGAAGTGTTGGTTGGGAGGGATTGTTATCTGATGCTGGCTTCCAAGACCACCACTCGCCAGTATCAAATGGTGCTTCCTATTCAGAGTGGGTAATGGGGAGAAAGCAAAAGAAAAAAAGTACATTTAAAAGTGAAAGTAATAGTAGCTTTGCTGCACCTTATGGAAATTGTTGGCAATTATACACGACTTCCCGTAGTGTTTATTACACTAAGTGCTTGTGATTTGAAAATGCTATGTGTGTGATCCCACTTGAACATTACATTAGCAAGAGCTTTTCAAATCACAAGTGTTTAGAAAAGTGCTGCTAGTGCAGGCATGGGCAAACTTGGCCCTCCAGCTGTTAAGGAACTACAAATCCCACAATGCATTTGCCTTTATGTCATGACTGTGGCTGTCAGACTCCTGCAATGCATTGTGGAACTTGTAGTTCCTCAACAGCTGGAGGGCCAAGTTTGCCCATGCCTGGGCTAGTGGGTCCCAGACCTAACTCCCGTGCCTCTAATGCCTTGGTTGAAAGCATTTGTTTTGTGAAGGCTTCCTGTCAAGCGGAGTTACGCTTTAATGTTGGAAAAGCCCAAAACACGGAATGTCTGATCACATTGATGCTGAAAAAGAACAGTATGTTGGATATAAAGAGTATGGAAGAGCGGCAGACTTCAGACACCTGAGATATTTTATCACTGACCAAAATGAAATGAGCAAAGAGAAGCTTGTATAAGCTGTGGTAACAGAAGCTATTTTAGCCTACAACACCTTCTACAGCCACATCTATCAAGAAGTTATATTAACCCTTAGACTGCCATCAAATGCTTAAAAAAAGCTACATGCCAATGCCAGCTATGTTTCAATTGTGTTTATTAAATGTCTTGCTCAAATCTACATCTACCCAAGTCCACAGTAGTCAGCAGGGATTGCCACTGAGATGATTGAGAATTATGCTAATTATAATGATACATAATTATGCTAATTAGTATGAACATGTAAATGTACTAGAGGCCACTCCATAAGATTTGCACCATCTAAAATGCTCCCATGTAAATGTACTAATCATATCTTGCAGCGGAAGCATTTGATTGGGCCATCTTCAAGCTGCATAGATTTTCAGTAACAGTTGCCTAATTCTGCATCATTTTGTAATAATTTGCATATCTCGAGTCAATAAGAAAGTTGGCGCTGAGCCAAAACTTTGTGCTTAATGTTTTTAGACGTCTGTGGCAAAGGGGGTGGGGAAACAAAAACTGCTGTGGCTGGAGGTAGTTTTGTACTAAAAGCCTTTAGAGGTTCATGCCGTATGAATGCGGAAACACAGAAATGCATATAGACATATGTGGCAGTCTAAGGGCTTGATTCACAAAGCCGTGCTAACTGTTTAGCACGGGTGTGCTAAACAGTTAGCACAGTTAGCACGTGAAGTTCCGTTCGCGGACTTTTGCACGCGCAAAGTGCCGTGATTCGCGCAATCGTGGACTTTTGCGCACGCAAATTGAATCGCGGCAATTTGTGCGCGCAAAAGTCTGCGATCACGCGAATCGCGGCACTTTGCGCGCGCGCAAAAGTCGGTGAACAGCACTTCACGTGCTAACTGTTTAGCACACCCGTGCTAAACAGTTAGCACGGCTTTGTGAATCAAGCCCTAAGGATTAAAGAAAAAATATTCATCCAGTTGTCACATATGTCTGTGAAATATGGGTTTTCACCTAGAAAGATAAAGAAGCCCTTTCCTGTGTGGAATGTAAAAATGTTGAGAAAATGTCTGATCTGTATCGGAAAATAATGTAAGGAGAACTCAAACTTTTAAGAGCCCCATCTTTCAAATAAATAATTGAAAGACTACACTGGATTGGCCACTTGGGGTCACAGGAGCCCTAGTGGTCAGACCGCAAATTGCCTTCCAATCGGTTTCAGCACACAGACCATGCAAGCTTTGGTCGCGATCTTTGCGCAGAAACCAACAGAAATTTGGGCAGCAGCCCGACCAGAAGGGAGCCTGTGGGGTTACCGAAATACAACTTACACACAATTTCAGGGTATAACTGCCACCACCACTGGTATGGGCTAGTGGACCCGACTGACTGACTAGTCCTGCGAATAAAAACGGTTAAACACGCTCTATTCTGTCTAGATATCAACAATAGTAGTAGCGTCTCTCCAGAGACCTGGGATCAGTTCCTGTGTATGGCTGAAAAGCAGGGTAGCGGAACAGTGAACGACTTTGATAAAGTCTTTTATTCACGGCAATATAAATAATTAGTATATACAGACAATTATTAAAATCAACAATTATTGAAACATTAATAGCCAGTATGAAATAAAAAAAAGAGAAAATACTTAGGGTTTGTGGAAATATGTCCGTTCTGGGAAAATTTGTAGAGTTCCTTTTGTTCAGTTTCAGCAAAGTTTAAAATCCAAGCAAAATGGAAAATGTCCTTTGTTTCAGTTCAGACAAGATGGCCGATCAAGATGGCCGCTAGCCATGTGTCCTCTGGCTAGCACCAGACAGCTCTCATATAGATGGAATGTGGAGGACTGAGGGAAGAGCCCCTCGCATATGTTTTTGATGAAGCTGGTTTGGGGGTGTGGCAATGCCGGCCCCTCTGAATTACCAACCAATGGCAGTTCATTTCCTCTGAGAGATTTTAGGTTTTAAACTTACAAACTGCTGTAACCCACAAACGATACACGTCATATTCAGGTGGATAACAGATTCATACTTGTCAGAAAATACAGATTAATATGACATCAGACATGGCTAGTGCAACGGACCCAGTTCTTGAGAAGGGTCATACCTCAATAACCGAACGGACTATCACAATCAATTTCATATCAGCACGATGGCCAGATTTTACCGAATAAGACTATATGAATTTCATAGCTGTGCGATATACGGTTTTCGTATATTGGCAGGAAATCATACATCACATAACTTTAGGTCTGCTCTGGTCGGTGCCGGAGAGTCTGGCTTCCTCACGGCCACCCTGGGGAGCCAGCTTCCTAGTCCTTTTCATAAAGACATCTGGCTGTAGGGGGACTGAGCTGGTCCCTGCAGGGAATGTGGCCACGTGCGACATTCCTGAGGGGTGAGGGGAATGCTTTGCTCACAGGAGAACAGATCTCTGGAATAAAAAACACAAAAGTGTTGTTTTCTGATCGCTTGCACGACTGCACAGATCCGACAGGGAGCGATCAGGAAATTGACTGGGAATTCTCTAGATTCACCTGCGTTTCTCACGGCTGTTCCGTGACAGGGGGGGAGCATGCCTAAAGAGGACAGTCACAGAAGCCTTTTATTAAAAACAGAAGAAGGTGCCTCCGTTTATCAACATGAGTCTATTTCTTGCATGGTCAAAGACTTGTTTAGGCTTGAGGCTGGAAGTGTCCAGCCCAAGATCTGGATGAGGCAAGAGCTTTTCTAGGGCTATAGCGCCATTAAACAATAGTTGCATATCTTACAGAAGTGGAAAATATGCTGTATATTCTGGCATATAAGACTTTTTAACCCTTGAAAATCTTCTGAAAAGTCAGTGGTCATCTTATATGCTGGGGGTCATTGATGCCGGGTGAGACGCGATGCTGATGTGCGTAGACGACATGCTGATGTTTACGCGATGCTGATACTTGATGCGCGTGTAATTACCGTGTGCTGAAGATTCGGCGGTCACCACATATGCTGGGGGGTAGCTCACCACTCACACTGCAAGGTTTAGGCTGCCCAGGGTATGGAAAAAAAGAGATCCTGCTACGCCCATAAAACACGCCTCTTCCACCAGTCTGGCCCGCCCTATCCTGTTACTGCTTCTCAGATCTCGCTGCTGAGGACTGTAGTGAAGCGGCGCAGGCGCACATGTGAGAGATCTGAGAAGCAGAGAAGGAGGTAAAAAGGATGCAAGGGCGGGCCAGAAGGGTGAAAGTGGAATGTTTTATGGGCACAGCACAATCTATTCTTCCATACCGCTCTGAACAGGGAGACATGGAGAGCTAAGCAATCCACTTAGGGAGATGAAGCGTTGACCAATCCAACCAGTCATTCGCCTGTATACTGTTATATACTGGGTACCACATACAGTACAGCACCAGTATCTGTTCATACATAGCATCAGTATTAGAGATGGCCCGAACCTCCAATTTTAGGTTCACGAACCGGGTTAGCGAACCTAAGCAAACATTCGCGAACTTTCGTGAACCGCTTAGACTTCAATGTGGAAGCGAACTTTAAAAACTAGAAACATGTTTCAAGGGGTCTAACACCTGATTTTTTGCATGTATGAGTGGGATAGACGCCAAAAGTCCCGGGGAAAAATCTGGATTTGATGCAAAGTAGCATTTTAAGGGCAGAAATCACATTGCATGCTAAATTGGAGGCCTAAAGTGCTTTAAAACATCTTGCATGTGTATACATCAATCAGGGAGTGTAATTAGAATGCTGCTTCACACTGACACACCAAACTCACTGTCTAACGCACCGCAAACAGCTGTTTGTGTTGTGACGGCTGTGCTGGACTGGTGCGCACCATGGCGAGAGTGCAGGCAATTGCGGTTTTCAAGCCCTTATGGCCGCCAGGCTGAGGTAGCTCAATGACAGAACAACAGTGATTGTCCAGCTGATCAAATTTGGTCTGTCCACAATGAAGCAATGACCTTATTATCTTTGGTGTGCCACCCCCATAGACACTCATATAGCCGGCGGTCATTGCTTCATTGTGATACGCAAGCCCCTTCACCGCGGCAAGGTAACGATCACGAAGAGTAATTGACACATGTACATGCCTTTTGTTTTGTTGTTGCAGCCGCAGTGCAGCCAGAAAAATTAGGCAGGCATGTACACGCACCAGAAAAATTATTATAGCGGCTGCTGCTAGCATTAAAAATTCAGGAATCCGCCTGGAGTCCTGGTGGACCCTGTTGGTGATGGCGAAGAAGGCAGTCAAGCGGCCTGCAGGCAGAGATGCTGTGTGGGGACCGACTTAGTTTTGGGGCAGGCAGTCACACGGCATGCAGGCAGATATGCTGTGTGTATGGACTGACTTAGTCTTTGGGCAGGCCTGAGCGTGCTTTGCAGACCAGGCATCCGTGTTGAGATGGACCCTTGACCCAACGCTGTGTGCCAGAGATGTCACCACTTGCCTTTCAACATCATGGTACAGTTTAGGTATTGCCTTTTTTGAGAAAAAATTGTGGCCTGGTATCTTCCACTGCGGTGTGTGACTTTGCATTTGTGTGCTGCTTTTCCTCAGGTGGTCATCCCATTGCAGTTTGTGCTTTTTCATCATGTGCCTTCGTAAGGTAGTTGTCCCTACGCTAGTCTTAGTCTTTCCATGGCTCAATTTTCAGCGACAGAGAGTACAGATGGCATTGCTCTCATCTGAGGCAGACACACAAAAAAATGTCCACACCGCTGAGCCCTGGGGGGGTGGCACTTTGGTGGTGGCGGCCGACTGAGTTTTAAGTGGGGTGCCAGAATAAGAGCAGGAGGAGGAAGATATGTTACACTTCCGTGAGGAAGCTGAAAAAGATGAGATGTTCTGTGTCAAATAGTCAACTACGTCCTGACAATATTGGGGGTTGATGGCACGTGCCTTCTTCTGAACACTGTGCTTTGGTCGAGGGCCGCATGAAATCACGACAGCGCGACCTCGAAAAGACCTGCCAGGTGGCCTGCCTCTGGCTCTGCCTTTTTTTTTGTCCATATTGGGGGGTATGAAGTGAAAGGTATGCACTGACTTGACTAATACAATGTACGGTTACACAGGTTCAGTGAACAGGTATGCAGTGACTGGTATTACAAATGTGCAGCTGACTGAACAAGTCCAATGACTGGTGGTATTAACAATGCGTGCACTCATGTAGGTATAGAGAGGTAGGTGCACTGATCAGTGAACAGGTGCAGTGATTGGGATTATATATGTGCAGCTGCCTGTCACACACACAGGTAGTCACTGAATGTGCTGGGCCTGGCAGTGGCTACAATGTGCCTACTGACTGTGATGTAGATTGTCTAAGTTGACCCTAATGATGCACTATGAGGGCAAACCGAACTTCCGCAAAAGTTTGCGGTTCTTCGCGATTGCGAACCACGGAAGTTCACCAGCGAACAGTTAGGGCTATCTCTAATCAGTATATGATTTTTTTTATTACTTCTATGTCAAGCTGCCATGTAGTCAACTTATAAACTAAACCATGTGTTTCATGGCTATCCAAGATGTTAACACTCAAACAGTAACAGAATGTGGTGAGACGTTGCTTGTTGTGCTCCCAGAATGATCTTTACAATTGGCATGTCCATTTAATGAACCATTTACCAAACTATGAGTAGAAAATAACCAAACCACAGCATAACCACTGAGGCCTTATCATATGATTGTCAACAAAATACTTCACATTATCATTGCAGCCTTCTGGCATAACATATGTTATCGCGCATTAGACCCATACAATCGAAACTGGACGGAGTTCCTGCTGTCTAGTCAGTGGGTAGACCCTGCTGTCGGTTTATTCAGTTCCCATAAAGATTAATAGTAACCGAGGGAACTTTTCTTTTTTTTCCTCCACTGTCAGGAGTGTATATCACAGCCACACACAAGTTTTATTATCTCCCGTCAGATTAGGTATCAGGGAGAAATTGAACTACAGCACACGTTTGTCTGCAGCAAGACTGGTATGTATACAACTTTTTTATTAGTGAACAAAGTCACTTTAGACACACTCTGGGCTGGTTGCTTGCAGATCTGTCCCTGCAACAGATAGCACTGATGAGGAAATCTGCATGCCCCAACCCCCTGAAAATGTGCACAACTGTCAGACGTGTCTAACATCTAAGCCACGTGAACACTTTCACACAGGATATAAGCATTGTTGCTGTAGCACTAACTTCAATGCAATCGTGTGGCGTGCGGTACCACTCGGCTACATGCTGCAGCCTCTGTGTCACTCAAACCACTCCCATCACAGCACAGAATGGGAGACTGTGGCCTGTGGCCAGTCTCATTTACAATAATGGTCACTGCGGGGAGAGTACTGCAAAGTGCTAGTGTGAAAGTAGCCAAAAGTTCAGTTTCCTAATTGTAATTTTCCCAACTTTTATTATTATTAAATGTAATCAAATGGGTACAGACAGAGATACAAATTGTAACGATTGTGGGATATATCCGTGTTCAGCGCACCAAGATGTGCGCTGACACTGCGGAGGTCCTCCACAAGCGTGTCAAGATACTAGAACTCAGCTTTTGGTGCAAGCACCAGTAGAGGGAAATTCCTGTCGGCAGATGGCGCTGGGGAGTGCAGAGGAACCAATCCTCTGTACCTCCACAAATGGCAGACAGGAATTGTACGAAGCGCAGAACGCAATCGCAAGAGAAGTGATTGCGAATGAGAGCGAGCAAAGGGACAGGTTGTATGTGTGTGCGCCAATCTAGTCGCCACCCCGCGACCGCGCACACACAACAGCAGATGGGAAACAGGAACGCAACCGCAAGAACGGCGATTGCCAGAAGTGACACAAGGCAGATCAGAACAGAATACGAGGATAGCAAAGGCACAGCAAATCATACAAAGAGGAGATACGGAAAATAAACGCTAGCTAACCGCGAACACCGCACTCATTCGCAACAGTGAACGTGGTTATGCGCGGTCTCCACGTGATAAGCACAATAGAGACAAGCACGCCTAACTAACCATCAACAGACAAACACGAAACAAAGAACGTGAACGCTTGCTTAACGGTTACCTCACCGAGCCTACAGCAAGCGCCCATATCAGACAAGACAGACAGACGAGAAACAGGAACTAGGCAGAAAGGATCCACCGCTCTTCCGCCAGAGCAAGTGTGATCCAAGCAGGAACACAGATCAGAAAGATCCACAGCCGCTAACGCTAGCGGCTAGTGCGATCTAAACAAGACAGATCAGATGAGGTAGCCGGTAGCAACCGCTGCTCCAGCTTACACTCCAGGAACTCAGATCAGAAGGATCCACAGCCGCTACCGCTAGAGGCTAGTGCGATCCAAACAAGACAGAGCGATTCGCTATCAACCGCCGCTGGTGACAGCGCAATCGCGACAGACAAGACAAGACAGAATAGGCAGTACAAATTATACACAAACTGACTGCACTAACTAGCAATGCAAGGAGCACTCCCCAAGAATTAACTATACTAAGATAGCAGTGGCTGACACTCCAGGTGAGTCCAGCAGGAACAAACCTCTATGAGCAGCGAAGCATTGTGGGACACACATACTACTTATAGTACACGCCTCCAATGAATGTGGCCAGGCAATTTGCATGACAACGTATGCAAATTCCTCAGCAAGCACAAGCTGCAAAACTGACAGAAGCTCTTCTTTCCAGAGTCCTGCAGCATGCAGACCTGAACAATGGTCAAAAGGCTGCCTGCCTGCGCAGGCAGCTGAGCGGATCGTTACACAAATCTTACAAAGGTAGTACTGACTAGAGCAGTAACTAAAGGCAAAAACAAACTTTTCAACTGTTCAACACACTGGCTGTGGTTTTTATAACCTAAGTAATAACTTTAATCCCATCCTTGTAATAACAAATTATTTTTAAAAACCCTGACAAGAAGTGTGTTATAGGGTTGGTTTGACACATTTTTACATGTTAATTTTCATATACAGTCTTTTTTATTGTGTATCTTATGCATGGGCCCTGTACTGTACTTCGGGTGAACCCTATTGATATCTTCCCAGATGATGGGGTCAATGTATTACATTGTTGAAATGGGTACAAATAAATTTATATATTCTGTCGTATAAGACTAAGTCGTCTTATACACTGGGTGTCATTGATGCTGGGTGACACGCCCTATCCTGTTACCGCCTCTCAGATCTCGCTGCTGAGGACTGTAGTGAAGCAGCGCAGGCGCACATGTGCGAGATCTGAGAGGCAGAGAAGGCGGTAAATAGGACACAAGGTCGGGCCAGAAGGGTGAGAGAGGCGTGTTTTATAGGCACAGCACAATCTATTCTTCCATACCGCTCTGATAAACAGGGAGACAAGGAGAGCTGACCAATCCACTTACGGAGAGGTGACCAATCCAACCAGTCAATCGCCTATATACTGGGGACCACATATAGTACAGCACCAGTATATGATTTTTTTTATTTCTTATTTGGTGTACGTTGGAAGAGGGGTAGTCTTATATGGCGAGTATATCCCAAACTCTATATATTAACTGGAAAGTTGGGGGGGGGGGGTCGTCTTATACACCGGAATATACAGGTACATTTGTCTTTAAAAAAAAAAAAATGACCAAATCTGTAGGACAACTAAATATACTTGTGATCTGTAATCTGTATTGGTCTGTGCAGAAATTTTCTGCAGACTTATTTTAAACACATACATAACCAGTCATTCTGATTTCATAGCTTTTTGAAGCCTGTCTTGCTTATCTGTTGCCTCCCCTTACCTTTAAAACTGCATTTGTTTTATATTCAGTCTGGCTATGATTTGACTTATTTGAGGATTTAGGGCCTGAATTACTAAGCTGAAGAATCACATGCAGCAAACCTTTGGCTTAGCCGGTTCTGTCAGCTACCATTTTGTGATATACTATGGCGTCAGTGTGTGCCAGGGTGCAGCCGTGCCCCCACCCACCATGTTTTAAAACTTTATTATTCAGATAAGCATGTGGCCATTATCATCCTACACAACTGATAGTGTGTGCGTGGGGGGGGGGGGGAGTGTTAGCTTCCTAAGAACAACCACCTCCGACGCACTGTTGTCCAATAGTAAACAAAGGGTGCTCTCTGCCATATTTGTGTTGCAGAAAGGAGGTGGGAAAAATACAACAGGGGGACTATGGTACTGCCTGGTCATTCCCTTAATAAGAAGACTGACAGATATGTAACAAATTATTTTAAAAAATACACGTTTTAATGAAAAAATAGATTAATTGGATCTTCCACTGATAGCAAGGACTGGGAATCATGCAGCATTTAGTGAATCCCAATGTATGTTTTCTTTTTGGCTCATTGCTCACTGCAGCTTTCTTTAATCGGGTTTAGTGACTAGAATTGGTTTGAAAAGAGTGACTTATTTCCTTTGATGTGTAAACATCAATCTCTGTTTTACAAATTAGTAGTATAACTAAAATGTATGATTGTTTCTAATCTTCATTCTGGGTGTAAACTTACTCTTTCTCTGGGACGTAACAAGCTCACAAAACTGATCATCCTAATATTTGGTACCCAAAGGATTGGATTGCAGGTGGATGCATTTTTTAGGGGCTGATCAGTTCTCGTTACCTCATGAAACCTGCAGCCTAATTCTAATTCTCTGCATGCTCTCTGTAAATAGATTGAATGTTTTAATGCAGCCTTTCTCAATCTTGCTTTGCCTAGAGGAACCCTCCTGAAAAATTAAGTTTCTCTTCTACATGTAAATTATATTTTCAATTTGTGTCTCTTTGATACACAGACACACACACACGCACACACACAACTTTTAGTTTTTTCTGTGAGTCTGTTACTTTTTGTGAACAAATTGGCATCCAAAACACATCGAAATGGTAAATGCAGTGATCATTAGCACCCAAATGAAAAATGCAGCAATTATTAGCACCCAAATAACCAAATGCTGCAGTTATTACTCCAAATTACAAACTGAGCAGTTACCTCCCCCAAATGACAAATGCAGTCATTATTAGTTTTGAAATGACTATGCAGCAATCTTTAGCCCCTCAAATGACAAACCAGGCATCCATTACCCCCGAAGTAGCATATGCAGCAATTATTTACTCCACATAAGAAATGCAACATCATTACCTCTCACAGAAGTGCAGTCATTATAACACCATTGCGTTAAGTGGAGCTAAAGATAAAATGAATACTCACTTCTCTCCCTTCCCATACTGCTGCCTTCATCATCCAATGCACACAAACAGGGCCACAACACTTGCTGGTTGCATCATGTGGGAAGGAGATTTTGTCTCACAAAAGTGGGAGTTAGACCATTTTCTCCCTCAAAAGTGTAAAAGATGATCAGGTTTGGTGACAACCCCTGAAGGGTTGTCACCAAACCTAAACCTAGTTGAGAAACTCTGTTCTAATGATTGCAATTTTGTTGGTTTGGTTGTTTTTCTTTGCTAGTTCAACTGCAACACTTTTCCACAGTATATGGATGCTATATATAAAATATATTATCAATTTGCATGTGTCCATTGCGGGACAAGCTCTAAATATGTCCTAGGACTGTGTTTATCACAATTTTACATTATGGTTCTCATGAATGCTATTTTTAGAATGCTATTTTTCACCAAATAATTCCTGGTAACAATATCTCCATTTCTCAAGTAAGCCACGTTTACTTATGTTGTCATGACTACCTAGTGGTGTGTAGATGCTTTGAAATCTACTTGTTCTTCTTTATTTATGGTTGAGCTTCTAAAATATAAAGCATGTTCTAATGATCAGAGTGATAGGTAATTATTAGAGGCCCTTAAAGAGGAACTCCAGTGAAAATAATGTAATAAAAAAGTGCTTCATTTTTACCATAATTATGTATACATGATTTAGTCAGTGTTTGCTCATTGTAAAATCTTTCCTCTCCCAGATGCACATTCTGACATGTATTACATGGTGACATTTTTACTGTGGGCAGGTTATGTAGCTGTTTCTAGCTGTTCTGGCTTTAACAGACAGCTGTAAACAGCCATTTCCTGTCTGTGAACATTGTTACATTGTGGCAGTTTGCCCAGAGTACCGCGGTACCAGAGCCTCTTGTGGGAGGGGTTTCAGCACAAAATCAGTCATACAGCGCCCCCTGATGGTCTGTTTGTGAAATGCAATAGATTTGTCATGTAAAAGGGGGTATCAGCTACTGATTGGGATAAAGTTAAATTCTTGGTCGGAGTTTCTCTTTAAGATAGGGTGTCCATTTTTTTTAATACAAAGGTGCCTAGATATTGCCAATCCTGCAGAGATGGATGTTTGTTAAACTTGCTACACATCCAATTTTGGTTGGCCAGTTTTACCACTTCACTTAGTATGAGAGTTTACCTATATAATCTGCTCATAGTATTAAAAATCTGT
The DNA here is from genome assembly GCF_040937935.1 of Hyperolius riggenbachi. Taxonomy (NCBI): domain Eukaryota; kingdom Metazoa; phylum Chordata; class Amphibia; order Anura; family Hyperoliidae; genus Hyperolius; species Hyperolius riggenbachi. The sequence continues at coordinate 44,182,568 of NC_090657.1, read as the reverse complement.
TCACCCTCAGACTCCATTGAGGTGAAGTACTTGTACCATCAATAGCTTTCCTCTCCTTTATGTCTGTGCCACCAATCCTACTATGTTCCCTTGTAGCTCATTGTGGCACCCACTCTCTCCCTCTGTGCATTTCTCCCTACAGCAGAGGTGGGTTATATGATTAATTAGCTACATTATGAATGAGGGTTTTCTGCTTCCTTAAGGGGATATTGCTTGAGAATATTGTATGGGGATATTATTAATTACACTGTAAAGGGAAAATGGCATACTGAGAAGGATTTTTAATTAATGGTTGCATGCAAAGAATTATTAAAATTGATTGCTCCTGGTGAAAGACATTTTATAATTTACTTATGTACTCTACAGAGACTTGGAGATTATTCACACTTGTCAGTATGTATGCTAATAGATCTCCAATATTGCATTATTATGATACAGCACAAATGGGCTAACTTGTGAATAGGCCTTACTGTTATGATGTGTGACAAGCTAAACTAAACTGAATATTTATAGAAACCAAAAAACTGTCTAAATTTCTATTTGCTGACAGGAACATGGCTTAGGGCATGTGGAATGTATTGATCGGTGGGGCATAGTCCAGGGAGCCACTGTGAGGGGGCAATCACACTATCTGTGAGGGGGCAATCACACTATCTGTGAGGGTGCAATCACACTATCTGTGAGGGTGCAATCACACTATCTGTGAGGGGGCAATCACACTATCTGTGAGGGTGCAATCACGCTATCTGTGAGGGGGCAATCACGCTATCTGTGAGGGGGCAATCACGCTATCTGTGAGGGGGCAATCACGCTATCTGTGAGGGGGCAATCACGCTATCTGTGAGGGGGCAATCACGCTATCTGTGAGGGGGCAATCACGCTATCTGTGAGGGGGCAATCACGCTATCTGTGAGGGGGCAATCACGCTATCTGTGAGGGGGCAATCACGCTATCTGTGAGGGGGCAATCACGCTATCTGTGAGGGGGCAATCACGCTATCTGTGAGGGGGCAATCACGCTATCTGTGAGGGGGCAATCACGCTATCTGTGAGGGGGCAATCACACTATCTGTGAGGGGGCAATCACACTATCTGTGAGGGGGCAATCACACTATCTGTGAGGGGGCAATCACACTATCTGTGAGGGTCTGTGAGGGGGCAATCACACTATCTGTGAGGGAGCAATCACACTATCTGTGAGGGGGCAATCACACTATCTGTGAGGGGGCAATCACACTATCTGTGAGGGTCTGTGAGGGGGCAATCACACTATCTGTGAGGGAGCAATCACACTATCTGTGAGGGGGCAATCACACTATCTGTGAGGAGGCAATCACACTATGGGCTTGATTCACAAAGCTGTGATAACTCTTATCACGGTTGCGCTAGTGTTTTGCGCACACTATAGCGCACGTAACTGTTTTCGCACGCAATCGTGTCTGCGCTTTATAGCTCGCACGAAAACCGTTACATACACTATATCGCGCAAAACGTATCATAGCATCATACTGTGCTGTGTGATCTTGTTTTTCTTGTATTCCTGTATTGTCATATTGCTGTATGTCACCCCTAAATATTGTCTGTAACCTAAACTAATGTCCAGCGCTGCGTAATATGTTGGCGCTTTATAAATACAATAAATAAATAAATTACAGATAATTCTTGATGTGAACTCGCTGCCCTTACAATTCTATATAGGCATGTTCACATCTCTGCATTGTAACTGATTGCTCTATTCAAACTCATTACATGCAGGCTTTGAATTAAGGTGTGTTATAATGCACACAGGGTCCGTTGCAGTTTATACACATTATGACACATGCATTATGCAACATATACAGTTTGAAACCATCTTAAGGGCAGGTGAAGTGGGAAGATTTGGCCTGATTCCACTTAAGTCTTAGGCCTCACAGATAGGTCCAGCTTGTCCCGCCTTCCTCACACAAAAAAAAAGAAATCAATTTTGTTTAGTGGCCACTGTCCCAAAAATTCCTGTACACTGGATTACTTATAATAATAAACTAGACAAAAGGTGCATTAAGTGTTTAACCTATTAAAACATATACAACAATATAAAAAGTTTGTGTAAGTGTCAACCTCCTGAGAGATAACTTAAAGGCATATAAATGTAAGCATCAATTAATTAATAGTATGTACAGTATGAAATAGAAGATTCTTTTTATATAAAATTATGTTTGTGAAATATATTTAAATAGCTTTCCCATGCTTTGAGCAGGATATTGTTAGAATTATGCGGAACTTGTTATTGCATGCTGATTTCTAGAATTCAATCCTGCTGCCAATTGAGAACCATCTGTTTATGTTGTCTTTTTATGGTTTGTTATGGTTTCATCAGACAACTAATATCACTGCAGGTGTAACATTCAAAACTGCTGTGCTTTTTGGATTGTTTTTATTCTCTATAAACTGATCGGCCAAAAAATAAAACCACCTGCCTATTGTTACGTAGGGTCAAATCAAATCAGCACGAAGGGCACAAAACTTGTGTGCTGTGGTATCGTGCTCCGAGAGGAGAGCAATTGGTCCTTTAGGCCATGCAGGTTGTGAGATGGCCTCCATGGATTGGACTTTATACTTACGAGGGGTGGACAAAAATGTGGAAACAGATTGTTAAATTCATCAGACACCATAAGCTAATAACAAAACAGTTTGTCCTGGAGTTCTGCCCTCCGATCTCAGAATATTACAGAATCTATCAAGTTTTTAATTTCATTGGTACTTAAAATTGAACAGGATGTTAACTCATATTCCCACTTTGAGGCCCACTACAAAAATCATCCCTTAGAAAATGGGTTTATCTAGGAACACTATGCCATGGTTAATGATCCCCCTCATGATACTATCCCTTCCTTTGCAAGTGGGAACTGGACGTAGACCGCACTATCTCAGATAAATGTTGATCCTAACTGTTGTGTAAATTTGGCAAAAAATTGTATGTACTACTCTACATTAGGATCCTCTATTAAGCTGCTTCATCATACATACATCACACCTGTTAGACTATCTAAATGCGGCAACATGAAGGCTTCCACATTCTTTATAGGATTTGGCAGCAGGGGTACTTTATGGCATACTTGGTGGACCTGTACTAAAGCCTGGACTTACTAGCGTAATATATGGGCTAGGATCTGTTCTATCTCATCATTCAGTTTACCACTTGACTCTTGTATTTTTTTGTTGGGCGATAAGCCCCGAAAAGGCTAAATACCCCACATAGATTTACACAGCACGTGACTTCCATTCCCAAACGGGTTCTTGCTAGGAATTCAAACTCTCTTGCATCTTTTTCCCTAGCAAGCTTTTGATTTACTAACAGATATCATGTTAGTGGAACATTAGTCTGCAAAGCTTCAGGACAACATGCATAGATTCTACAGCACCTGGGATTCCTGGATTCTACCGCAGCAAAACAATGGGTTAAGCTACGCCCTCCATACTTTCTAATTTCTAATTATCCAAACTGGAGACTGATTTGACAGAAACCCAGAGAGCTGGCCTGGGTTTATAATCTTCTTTTTAAAGGTTGTCTATTGAAATTGCAATTTTTCTTTTTTCTTTCTCCTTTGCATCTGACAATTTTACACGTCCTATGTATGTTTTGTGACTTCTATATGATTTCACCTACGTGGGAAGTTTTATCCGATTGTTGACTTTTAAACTCTTTGCAAAACTTAAATAAAACTCTTTGAAACTAAAAATATGTAAACACTTGCCAAAATACTTGCCTTAATTTACATGTTTGTTAGAGCAAAGTTTGGATTATGCAACAAAGACAGCACCACTTACAGCTTCATAAGCAGCAATAAAAAGTATCTGAACCCTTTGGAATTATATGGATTTCTGCACAAATTGGTCATAAAATGCGACCTTATCTTCACAAGTCACAACAATAGACAATCACAGTCTGCTTAAACTAATACTACACAAATAATGAAATGTTTCCATGTTATTGAACACGCCATGTAAACATTCACAGTGCAGGTGGAAAAGTTATGTGAACCCTTGGATTTAATAACTGGTTGAACCTCCTTTGGAAGCAATAACTTCAACCAAATGTTTCCTTTACTTGCCGATCAGATGTGCACAACTGTCAGGAATAATTCTTGGCCACTCCGCTTTACAGAACTGTTTCAGTTCAGCAATATTCTTGGGATGTCTCATGTAAATCGCTTTCTTGAGGTCATGGCACAGCATCTCAATTGGGTTGAGGTCATGACTCTGACTCGGCCACCCTAGAAGGCATGTTTTCTTCTGTTTTAGCCATCCAAGTTGATTTACTTCTATGCTTTGGGTCGTTGTCCTGTTGCAACACCCATCTTCTGCTGAGCTTCAGCTGTTGGACAGATAGCCTTAAGTTATCCTGCAAGATGTTTTGATTAACTTGGGAATTAGATGAAGATCAGATCACACTTTATGACCAATTTGTGCAGAAATCCATATAATTCCAAAGGGTTCACATAAGTTGTATTGCTACTGTAAGCTCATCCACACGTTGCAGGCATTATTTGTCATCAGGGCAGCATTCTCTGCAGTTATGAGTGAACAATGTCAGTGTTGACAGCATCCTGATGTGACCAAAGGATTAGGGGCTTGTATGGTGGGTGCTCCTTTAATCAAGGTAGCGGAAGTCTTTGAATCATGTGCCACAGTATCCAAGATTATGACTTTATACAGTAAGACTGGAAAAACACATCTGAAAAACACCAGTGTGGGTGGAAATGTGTGTTGAGTGACAAATAAACATTGTGTAGGGTTGTGATGAAAAAGCAACAATTTACAGTTGCAAATGTGACTGAAGAGTTGGATACCTTTCTCACAAACCCTGTCAGCACCAAATTCCCTCAAGCAAGGTTTTTAAAGATAAACTGCCATTGCAAAACCACTCATCAGTGATGCAAATGCTACCAAGAGGAGTAATTGGTGCCAAAGACTATGCAGCAATTGCAAGAGGTCACTGTAATGCTTGGGGGGTATACTTCCTGAGTCAGCGTGTATGCTCAAGACTGGAGGGCTCGCTCTTCACCTTCTGACCCTACCTGGCACGCCACTAGCTGACCCTCAACCTGTCCCTGTCCCTAACTGGCCCTAATAGGACTTAGGCGAGCAAACATACAAGCTGATGCTGAAAGCAGACCTACCACCAAGAGCAACAAGACTACGTAGCTGGGTAATGGAACAGGCTACACAGGTTGCCACAGGAGTAAGGAACAAGGGAGCAAGATTGCCCAGAGCAACTGCAGCTCTGGGCTTCCGATACCGCCACAAATAACAACACACAACGGTTGCTATGATCTGAGTATCAAGACAAACAGCGGACAGACATACACACTGAGGGCTGGTGCACACCAAAACCCGCTAGCAGATCCGCAAAACGCTAGCAGATTTTTAAACGCTTTTTTTTATTTTTATGAGGCGTTTTGCTAGCGTTTTGCGGATTGCTGCTGCGGTTTTCAGTATAGTAGATTTCATATATTGTTACAGTAAAGCTGTTACTGAACAGCTTCTGTAACAAAAACGCCTGCAAAACCGCTCTGAAGTGCCGTTTTTCAGAGCGGTTTGCGTTTTTCCTATACTTAACATTGAGGCAGAAACGCACCCGCAATCCAAAAAATGCCTCACCCAGGCATTTTTCGTTTCTGCAAAACGCCCCCCGCTCTGGTGTGCACCACCCCATTGAGATACATTGACCAAGCAGATCCGCAGCCGCAAGCGGATCTGAAAACGCCCAAAAAGCCGCTCGGTGTGCACCAGCCCTGACTGTTGCCCAGGGCGGCTGCTGCCTTAGCCTCTAACTAAGTAACAAGACAGACAACAGAAAAACAGACAGAATGCTTGCAAGACTAATCGCTGCCCCAGCAAGCATCCATACTGATACAAAACAAGACAAACAGGAAGGAGCGTAACTAATAGCAACCGCAGCCTATAGTTACATCCCCAGAAACAAGACTAGCAGGAATACTACCAGTCACCAACGTGGTGATGGCAGAATCCAAGCTATCAGGATAGTGGAGTAATGTAGTATACAGAGGCGCCAATAGAATAAAAATAGTACCAATTAAAATCAATAAAAGTGTGGGTGGTATGGGTGGACCTACCCGCCCAACAACAAACACAAGCACTGCTATGTGTATAAAAAGTCAATTTAATAAGAACTCCCAATAAAATTATATTGATAGTGGACTTCACTGACCCCCGCGGGTGCAGCAAACATCCAGCAGGCAGGAAAATACAGAGCAAGGCAATATACAATTTTACAATAACAACTTTCACAGCAAGGACCCAACGACAACTATAGTAGCTGTACGCTATGTTGGGTGGAGTCTAAAATGGGAGGCAGACTTTTATGTGGACATCAGCCAATGGATGCAGGCATGCCAATTCCCACACAGCTGAATGGTAATTACTCAATCCTGAGCTAGCTTCATTACAAGCTGCTAGCTGACTGTGAAAAAAGACTCTTATAACAAATACATGCAAAATTATGCAACAACATGCAGGTAGGAAATCCAGGGCTATCTGGCTGCAGTACAGCTGCAGCAAGCAATAGGAGGAATCATGACAGCATCCTGAGCTGCTCTGAACTGCAGAGTGATTGCAAATGACAATGAGACTTATTGTGAATGCGCAACTGAATGCAAGCAGAGATAAGTCAGAACTGCCCGGTTGCAGTTCCACTGCAACCGACCAAACATGCTACAGGAGAGATCCTGACAGTCATTTAGTCAATTAATTTGAGCTTGACACTGTTTCTGGCATCTGGCAGCCATGCCATAATATTCTGCCAAACCCATCATTACCCTGCAAGATCACATCACTGGCAACAATTGACTTTTTTGAGTGACCAGGTTCACCCCATGGTGCAAAGTTTGTTCTCCAATGGCAATGATTAAAGGGGAACTTCAGCCTAAACAAACATACTGTCATTAAGTTACATTAGTTATGTTAATTAGAATAGAGAGGTAATGTAATTTTTTACCCACCCTGTTTTAAAAGAACAGGCAAATGTTTGTGATTCATTGGGGCTGCCATCTTTGTCATGGGGGCAGCCATCTTTTTGATTGAAAGGAGGTGACAGGGAGCATAAGACACAGTTCCAACTGTCCTGTGTCCTGATAACCCCTCCCAGCTGCATGTGCTAGGCTTTAAATGTCAAATTCAAAATGTAAAAAAAAAAAATTGCACCAAAACAGCAGAACGAGAACAACAACATCAGAAATCCCATCATGCTTTGCACAGCATCAGGGGAAAAATGCCCGGGCAGTTTTCTTCTGTGCAGCTAAAAATGAGGCTTGTATAATAGAAACAAAGTTCTGATGCTGTGAAACTGTTAAAGAAACACCAGGCCTTTTCAGTACTGCTGAGTCGATTTTTAGTATGGAAGTTCACTTTAAGGTAGGAGTCCCTGTTCATACAAAACATCATCCTGAACTGTTTTTCTGGGCACCAAGATGAAGTTTCACATCTGCCATGGCCTCAAGAATTGCCCTACCCTCAATATTATTGAGCAGTGGTCAGTGTTGGAGACAAATGTTTGAGCATTCTATCTACCTCCATTATTATCAGAACATTTTTGCAGGAAGAATGGTATAGGTTTCCCATGAAAACTATGCTGGACCTCCAAGGCGATTCCAAGTAAACGTCAAGCAGTTCTGAATGCCAAACTTGGTCCTTCACCATATTGATCAAGGTAATAGGTCTTTTGCCAGGTTTTCTCCATATTTTTGTCCATCCCCTTTGTTTATCAGGTTCAATCTAGGGTTGGGGGTTTATGTCAAAGTAATAGCCTTTAAATAAAAAAAATTAAAAAAAAACTGATTCATCATAAAAAAAACAACTATTTTCATTGTTCTGTGATTAGGTTGTGATGCCCATTAAGATTTGGGTAGTGGACAGGGGTCAACAAAGGCCCTTTGAGTGGACTGCTGCTATGCATCCTCAAGCTGCGATGCCCTATGCCTTGTCTGTCCTTATACTTTTTTTCTAATGGACAGCATTAACTTTTAGAGCAGTTTGTCCTACAGTAGTTCTTCTGCACTTGTTTTGTACAATAGCAATACTATTATGATTTGTGCAGTGTAATGGACACATCTGTAGAGGTGTTTTGTGCTATGGACATGGACAGCATATGCGCATCAATAACAAGCCAAAATGTGAACCTAGCCAAAAACTTTCCTCTGTGAGTGCCTTTACAGGCTTGGATATTCAGATTTTTTTTTGTTTTCTTCTGGAAGCAATGTAAACACCATCAGTTCCCACCTTTAATGGCCTATTATTGTGAAAGGCAGTCCATCGTAATAGTAAGGGCTGGTTCAGACGGGCGTTTTTGTGGCGTTTATCGCAGCGTTTCAGACGCAGCGTTTTTTGGGATCTACTGCCATCCCATGCAAGTGAATGGGAGCGTTTAGAGCTCGCTTTTGCAGGCTTTCATGAAAGCCTGGCAGTAGATCCCAGCGTTGCGTCTAGTCTCAAAAGCAACATGCTGCTTTCAGAGGCAGTAAACGCGAGGAAACAATAGCAGAGACCAGAACTGCTAGCCTTGAACGCTTTTCAAAAGCTTTCAAAAGCTAGCTTTTAAACGCTGGCGTTTGAACGCAATGCCAAGCAAAAGCTCAGCAGACGCCCGTGTGAACCAGCCCTAATAGTGAAGTACTGTTAGATGGAATGCCTTTCACAATAATAGGCCAATAGATAATATTTAGGGGTACAAGGTGGCTGCTCTGTTTTCTCTGGAAATTGAAAATGTGCATAAAAGACACCCTTGGCTTCCAAGGCTCTTGGAAAACCCTCAAAAGAAAAGATGCCTCTGTAGGAGTGTTTTCTAATGCTGTGAATACACGGCTCGATTCTGAGCCATTTAGGGGGCTTGGTAGATCATTTCCGACATGTCCGATCTCCCGCCTGATCGTTTCACCGCTCGATTCCTCATTGAACACAATGGAAAAAGAAAAGAAAAACAAGCGGAGATAAGAAAATCGCCTGCGTAATCGAGCGGGGAATCGATCGATCAATCGAGCGGGAGAATCAAGTGGCAAAATCGAGCCGTGTATGCCCAGCATTAAAGTTAACATGACTGATGGACTTTATAGTGCACCTTTCTTTAACCACTTTAGCATCCATGACTTAGCTCCTACGTCCAAATATGCATGCTGAACGTAGGAGCTATGGCCATGAAAAAATGGAGCCGCCGGGGCTCACAGGGCTGGAACTGCCGGGGTTTGCCTTAGACCTATCGCTGGCTTCTATGAAGAACCCGCTATTGTTCTGTTACACATCCCCTCTTTACTTCCTATGAGTACGCCTACAGGAAGCCCCCCCCCAAAAAAAATTGACTGTGGCCATCTTGTGGCCAAATAGTAAAACTACATCAACATGCATTTTTATTAAAATAGACATTTTTACAAAATTACAAAATGAAAAAAATTACAATAAAAAAAACAATTAGTTACCTATGGGTCTGAACTTTTATAATATGCATGTCAAGAAAGTATACTACTTATATGTTTTAAATGATAAGCGTGTAAATAGTGATGAATGCAAAACTGAAAAAAATGCACCTCTATTTCATAATTTAAGTGGTGTAATAACTGGGACAAATGGGCAAATAAAATACATAGGTTTTAATTAAGGTAGCATGTATTATTTTAAAGCTATAATGGCCAAAAACTGACAAATCAAGATTTTTTTTCCATTTTTCTCTTAATATTCCTGTTTAAATGCATTTAGAATAAAATATTTTTTAGCAAAATGTACCACCCAAAGAAAGCCTGATTGGTGGTGGAAAAAAACAAGATATAGATTATTTCATTGTGATAATTAGTGTTAAAGTGCACAAGGTGAAAAAACACTAAGGCTGGTTTCACAGTAGGACGTTGCGTTTTAGGGGACGTTATGGTCGCATAACGTGCCCCTAACGCAATGCCTGGTGGTGTTGGAGCAGGACGCTACCAAGAGCCGCGTTACAAGCAGCTCTTGGTGCGCCTGCTCTGTCGGAGGCACTGCGTAGACCACGTGAGCGGAGCTCTCCGCATCACGTGGTCCCGCCAGCCAATCCGCGGCCGCTCCAGGATGTAAACACTGCAAGTGCAGTGAATAATAAGTAGCCATGTGCCTGGCTAGGTAGCGGCCTCTCCCCGCCTCCTCTCCGCCCATAAAATGAAAAAACCCACCCCTACTGAGCATGTGCAAACCGTCTAACACGGCTTAGCTGCGTGTAAAGTACTGCATGCAGTACGTTATATAGACGTGCTGCGTTACAACGTAACGCAACGTGGGCACTGTGAACAGCCCACTGATTTTTCATTGCTGTGCGTTGGGGTGCATTACAGGCTGCTCTAACGTGCGCCTGTAACGTCCCACTGTGAAACCAGCCTAAAGGCTGAAGTGGTTAAATTAGTATGTACTGGTATTTGTATAGATCTTCTGCAATGCTTTAGTTCAGTCCCTGATTGTCCTTCAGCGGAGCTGGCAATGTAATCCCTGTCATAATCTAGTTTCCTTACCATAGTACTAGGCCAATTTTGAGGAGAACCAATTAACATATCAGTAGGTTGGGAAACCGGAATAGCTGAAATATGGACCAGGAGGAAGCCATTTGCATGCACTTTGTATGTTTTCTACTTCTACGCTCTGATAGCTAAAGCAAATATTTATTTCTTTAAAGTCAACAGACAAAGCTTAAAGAGCACCCCAAAACCATCTGATTTGATTATAATTGGATCAAATGAAAAGCAGTGCCACCGAGAGCATGCCTGATCAAACATGGACGAATGCAACAGAACCCCGGATGCTGTCCCCCTAGTGTAAAATGTGCCACATGCAGTATAATCTACCTATCTGTGTCTGCCGCTGGCTCTATCCACATACATGCGTCTTACGTGGTTGTCGACGGATACAAGGGTGCGTGTGTGATGTCACAAACGCACCTATGTTACGCCGGTAATCACGTGGAGCGTGTGTATGTGGAAAGAGCACGGATTCAATGGAGGTAACAAGTAACGTATACTAAAAAACAACTCGGGAAAAGTGCTCAAAGTGCGCAATCCTTGAATATGAGTAGATGTCCTAAAAATCCACTCAATTTGTTCAGGCAGCAAAGTGACAACCTACGCATGAATATCACCACCTCACCCTCGGTAAGATAGGGTCCGCATCGTTTGCAGGGTCATTACAGGCAACCCTCTGCCTGTCATGATTCTCCAATGGCGTAGAAATCTGATTAGCTTGTTCCACACACGGAATAATAGTCAGAACTGATGCATCTGTTTTCCATTATGCTCCATTTCATCTGTCAACTACGGTGGTCAGTACTGGCAGCTAGAGATGGTCAATGAGATGTAAATTTCAACTTGCAAGCAGATTAAATGCAGATTCTATTCAGCCTGATACTGGATCAGTAGTTCAACAGGAAATAGATTTGATTGTCCGATTTCTGAGCTCCTTATAATTCCTTAATTGAATGTGCATTAATTATTTGCATCTTATTGTCAACCATCTCATTTGACATCAACATGGCCTTAACCACCCTGGCGTTCTATTAAGATCGCCAGGGTGGCGGCGCAGTACTATTTTTTGCATTTTTAAAAAAAAATCATGTAGCTAGCCTAGCGCTAGCTACATGATTTCCCCCTCCCTGCGGCGTCCCTCCGACCCCTCCGATCGCCGCCGGCGCGTATGCCCGGCCAGAAATCCCGTTCTGAACGGGATTTCCTTTAGGGCTTCCCCGTCGCCATGGCGACGATCGTGATGACGTCATCGACGTCGTGATGTCATCGGCAGACCCGATCCACCCCTCAGCGCTGCCTGGCACTAATTGGCCAGGCTGCGCACGGGGTCTGCGGAGGGGGGGGGCCTCTTTCGCGACGGGTAGCGGCGGATCGGCGGCGATCGACCCGAACACGCAGCAAGCAAATGATCAAAATTGGCCCAGCGGGGCCTGAGCGGCGCCCTCCGGTGGTCATCCGCCAAGGAGATAAAAAGAGAATTGAAGCGAGAGGGATATGGAGGCTGCCATATTTATTTTCTTTTAAGCAATACCAGCTGCCTGGCTATCCTGCTGACCCTCTGCCTCTAATACTTTTAGCCACAGACCCTGAACAAGCATGCAAAAGATCAGGTGTTTATGACATTATTGTGAAATCTGACAAGATTAGCTGCATGCTGGTTTCTGGTGTGATTCAGACACTACTGCAGCCAAATAGATCAGCAGGGCTATCTGGCAACTGGTATTGTTTAACAGGAAATAAATATGGCAGCCTCCATATTCTTGTCACTTCAGTTGTCCTTTAAGTGAAAGACAATTAAGGGTCAGCCAGCCTGTTGATGTCAGTTCAGAGAGCTGAAGCTGAGCGTTGTAACAAGTCCCGCTAGATTCAAAGCAGTCAGGTATATTTTTACACTTTTTACACATTTTTAGAATGCATTTACTTCACACTCTGCTTCTTAGTTTCAAAAAAAAAAAAGAAAGAAAAAGAAATGAGAAGTTAGAGCATAGGTTTGTTTTAAAAGCAATAGAATTAGATGGGAACTTGCAACAATAACTTTATTTTACTTTTCCAATGTGGATATCATGCTGTAAAATATCAGTCTTAACAAAAGGTTTAATGTGGGGTTTGTGATGTGTCTCAAGTCAGGTCTCAGTGTGTCTCTTGTATGACTGTTAAAAGGAAGCAGGGTATGAATTGTCCTTATATCACCCAATCCGCAGACTTGCTGGAAAGGCGTTCACATTCAGAAGCACTGCATCATGAAAGGCTTACTTTTCCAGCATTTTTGAACTAGTGGAATTGACTTTTGATAAAAGCAGATTTATAGTTTCTTCTAACCATGTCAAGTACTACAGCTGAGTCAAATGGCAAATATGTTAGGCCTTCAGCAGGGGCGTTGCGGGGCACCTCTGGGAAACATTGCAGTACTGAGTGCATGTAGCAAAAATGGGTACATCTGAAAATGGCGCAGGGAGAAAAATGGCGCACCGTTCTGCCGATAAATGTATCATAAAACGATATTTACCGTTTTAATGTAAATACAATAAAACGGTAAATTTCGTTTTATGCTACATTAATGATTGCAGAGCGGTGCGCCATGATAAACATGCGGGCTAGCATAGGCAGCGGGAGACTAGAGGGTATAGGCAGCAGATGTATGCAGAAGCATACGTTACCTTATCCTGGGCCAGCGATCGCTCCTTCCCTCTGCTCCTTCCATTCGTTTGCTGTAGTCCCGCAGCCGGCCAATCAGCATGCGGAGACTGAAGCCACATGGTGATTGGCCGGCTGCAGGACTACAGTAAACGAATGGAAGAAGTGAAGGAGCGGAGGGAAGGAGCGATCGGCGGCCCGGGACAAGGTAACGTATGCTTCTGCACACATCCTCCCCGCTGCCTATGCCCTCCAGTGTCCCGCTGACTCTCTCCTCCCCCGACCCCCGCTGCATTTTTGAACACTTATAACGCTATTTAGCGTTATAAGTGTAAGGAAAACTACCTGCGCCATTTTTTAACACTTATAACGCTAAATAGCGTTATATAATGTAAGTCTATGGAGCGCCCTTAGTATTCCCCTGGCGCTGTGCGCCATTATTAACTGTCACGAGCAAAAATGGTTGTGGTCATGTGCATGGAGAAAGTGGGTGTGCTCATGGGTGGGGCCAAATGTACATGAACTTTGCAGCAGTCTTGGCTATGTGCACAGTGGTGTGTTGTGGTGCGGCATAACAGCCACTTTGTAACACAGCTTGCCACAATGCACCACCTGCAGCGACAATCAGTGCAGCAGGTTTGTTCCCACATAGAAATATCGTATAGGCAGTATTTCACAATAATAGGCAGAGAATCGCCTCACCTGGTTTTGGTGTTGGCCTGGGTGCTGTGCTCAGTGGCTTGGTGGTAATACTGTGCTGGGTTGACTGGCCCGGGTGCTGGCTGGCCATGATGCTGGCTTTCTGGCCGTTATCCTGGCCTTCTGGCCGTGATGCTGACTGGCTGGCTGGCCATGATGCTGGCTTGCTGGCCTTGTTGAATTCTTGAAATAACCACCAAGGAGGTTAAAAGATGGAAAAGTATGTAGGCTTCTGCCTTAATTTGTGTTATCACAAGTCAGGCTCGGGGTGGAAAAAAAAAGCCAGGAGTGGTAACCCTAAGCATGACTCATGGTAGCCACCAGCAGGACTGTGCAGAATATATCGCACAGCGGACGTTTACATTCACCTCCCGAGGGATCCAGAGGCCAGCAGCCATTCACCTTCCTGTCCTTTGAGTCTCTGCATCCCTCAGGTGAGAACGCCATTTATCGTCATGACGACAGACGGCGATCTCACTACAGGGTTACAGCGCCACCCAGAGGATGGAGAACTGCAGCGCTGGATCCCAGGGAGATAAGTGCTGGGGCTGCTGCAGATCTATATGCGATGCCATTTTTTTCCCAACGTTTAGGGTCTAAAAGCCTGCACATTTTTTTTACTGCTTTTAGATCCTAAAACCTGGAAAAAATCAAACCGCCAGTGGGGTTAATCAATGTGAAACTTGATATACAGATATTCTTCATGGAGCATAGTTGTGGCATAAATTGTGATCAGAAGGAGTCAGGTCTGAAGAGTGACATCCAGAGCTAGAGCAAGATTACAGGGCCCCAGGCAGAACAGTGAATTTAAAGAGGCTCTGTAATTTTAAAAAACACCCTGGGGGGGAGGGGGGGGGTTAAAGCCTCAGGGTCCCAATGAGACTCGCCCCATCCCCTGTAGCTGCAGGGAATCCAGCGCTGGGGCTCCCCCGAAAAAGCCCCCCCCCTCCCGCGACAAGCTGGACAAGCGGAGTTTTATTTACCTCTCTGCCATCTTGTGCAGGCACACTAGCTGCGAAAATAGCCGAGCCTGATCATATCCGCTCTACTGGGCAGGTGCAAAGGACTCGCGCTTGTGTAGTAGAGCAGATATGATCGAGTTCAGCTATTTCCGCCTTACTCTAATGAAGAGCCACTAGAGCGCCTGCGCAGGATCGCGTTAGGTAAATATTTACCTCTCCACACTTCGGGGGGCTGCAGCGCTTGATTTCCGGGACATCGGAGGACGGGTAAAGCCGTGTTAGGATGCAGAGGCTTCCCCCTCCCCAGGTAAGTATCCCACAGAGGGTTTTTTTTTTAAATACAGATCCTCTTTAACCACTTCACCACTGAGGGGTTTTACCCCTTGAACACCAGAGCAATTTTCACCTTTCAGCGCTCCTTCCATTAATTAATCTATAACTTTATTATTACTTATCCCAATGAAATGAACTATATCTTGTTTTTTTCGCCACCAATTAGGCTTTCTTTAGGTGGGACATTATGCCAAGAATTATTTTATTCTAAATGTGTTTTAATGGGAAAATAGGAAAAAATGTGGGAAAAAATTATTACTTTTCAGTTTTCGGCCATTATAGTTTTTAAATAATGCATGCTACTGTAATTAAAACCCATGAAATGTATTTAACCATTTGTCCCGGTTATAAAACCATTTAAATTATGTCCCTATCACAATGTTTGGCAACAATATTTTATTTGGAAATAAAGGTGCATTTTTTTCAGTTTTGCATCCATCCCTTATTACAAGCCCGCAGTTTATAAAGTAACAGTGTTATACCCTCTTGACATAAATATTTAAAAAGTTCAGTCCCTAAGGTAACTATTTATGTTTTTTTTTTCATTGTATTTATTTTTTTTTAATTACAAAAAAATAAATAAAAAAAAATTGGGGAGTGTGGGAGGTGATGAGTTAATTTATTGTGTAAATGTAATGTTTGTTTATGTAAAATGCTTTTAGGGTGTAGTTTACTATTTGGCCACAAGATGGCCACAGTGTGTTTGTTTACATGCGACCTGTAAGCGTCCTTCCGAACGCTTACAGGAAGCAGTAGGAGGCTGGGAGAATCACAATGATCGCGCTGTTTCTAATAGAAGCAGCGCGATCATTGCGGGGGCTTAGATCAACGAACGGGAATGGATTTTCCCGTTCATTGATCTCCGTGAGAGCAGGCGGCGGCGTGCACGAGCGGCGGGTGCGCGCACACGAGCGGCGGGAGCATGGACAGCGGCGGTAGCGCGGAAGGTACGGATTTCTCCGTCCCTGGTTTTTTAGGGGGGAAAAAAGGGACGGAGAAATTCGTACCGCGGGGGTTTAAGTGGTTAAAGGACCACTATTGTGAAAATGTAAAATCTATGCAAACACAAAAAAATAAGAAGTACATTTCTTATAGAGTAAAATTACCCGTAAATTACTTTTCTCCTATGTTCCTGTCACTTACAGTAGGTAGTCGAAATCTGACAGAACTGAAAGCTTTTGGACTGGTCCATCTCCTCATGGGGGATTCTCATGGTTTTGTTTCTTTTCAAAGGCACTTAGTGAATGGCAGATGCTCCGTCCAACTGCCAAAAAGGTGTGCAGCGGGCAGGGAGGCTGACCAGCATCATTGTACAAATCCTTTTCAGGGAATGTCTTTATAAAGAATAAGGCTGGTTTCACAGTGGGACGTTACAGGCGCACGTTAGAGCAGCCTGTAACGCAGCCCACCGCACAGCAATGAAAAATCAATGGGCTGTTCACAGTGCCCACGTTGCGTTACTCAGTAACGCTGCGCCATAACAGAACGTACTGCATGCAGTACTTTATAAGCGGCAGAGCCGCATTAGACTGTTTGCACATGCTCAGTAACGTTGGGGAGGAGCGGAGAGCGGCCAGGCACATGGCTAATTAATATTCACTGCACTCAGTGACGTGCAGTGTTTACTTCCTGGAGCGGCTGCTCTGTGCGGCGATTGGCCGGGCGGGACCACGTGATGCCGCATGCGTCCAAGAGTGCGCATCACGGACGCCAGAGTGAGCTGCACAACGCGGCTCACTCTGATGTCCACATTAGAGAGCACCAGGCGTTGTGTTAGGGGCATGTTATGCGACCATAACGTCCCCTAAAACGCAACGTCCTGTTGTGAAACCAGCCTAAAAGCCTTGCTGAGAATCCCCCATGCAGAGATGGACTAGTCCAAAACCTGTTGGTGCTGTCAGATTTCTACTACTTACTGTAAGTGACGGCAACATAGGAGAAAAGTCATTTATGGCTCATTTTATTCTGAAAAATACTTTTTATTTGTTAGGTTTCATGTATTTTAAATTTTACAGTTTTCACGCTAGTGGTTCTTTACCCGTGGTGACAGGTAATGTGATGTCAGATGCTGCTGGAACCACGGGATTCCAAGACGTTACGCCATTAAAGTGACGGGTCGTGCTGCTGGATCCTGGGTAGGTGAGGCAGCTCACTCAGCTAAACTGCAGTTTCGGCGGTCACAGAAACCCGTGGCAGGCCCATTTAATGCCGGATAATCTCTTGGGCCTGAAGCAATTGCCTCAGTTGCCTTTTGGTAACCCGGCCCTAGCTGACATCACTTTGCTGTCATGTGATCAGCTATACGTGAACTGTGAAGGGTTTTTTTTCTGTACCTTTGATTTAACTTTTTTTTTTTTTTGAGCAACATAACTTCTACATGGTTCAGAAAAGGTTTATATAGTTACATTACTTTGACCAGATCAGAGGCATTCAGTATACATCAAAATATCTGACTGTTTACGGCTCATACCTCTAAAGATAGCTTATAGTGGTGCTAAATGATGATGGGGTGCTAGCAAATTGTTTGCTCGAGCTTTCTTTACTAAGTGGTAGCAGAGCAAGAGACGCAGCTACAGACCAGCGTGCTGCTCTGTCACTCTACCTTCCAACCTTACACTCTGCCAATGTGTTTGCTGACATGGAAGAAGTTCAGGCAATTACCGGTACTGTGAAAAGGATGCACCAGTTTCATTACTTGTTCCTTTAAACTTTACACATACACTAGATTTTTATTGCCTGAAACATTCTTAAAGTGACACTGAAGCAAAAAAAAAAAAAAAAATCTTATGATATCATGAAATGTATCTGTAGTAAAGCTAAGAAATAGAACATTTGTAGCAAATAAGAGTCTCATATTTTTATTTTCAGTTAAATAGCTTTTTTTATAACGTTGCATAATTCTCTAATATTTGCAGTTTACAATCTACACTCAGTATTTTAAACTATAAAAAACAGCAGAGCTAGCGACCCTTTGATTTTTATGTATAAGTGCTTCTGAAAATATCACTGTAGCCGATCCCCTTTAACCACTTTACCCCCCGCAGTACGGATTTTTCCGTCCCTTTTTCCATCCTTATAAAACCAAGGGATGGAGAATTCCGTACCTCCCTCGCTACCGCCGCTGTCCGCGCTCCCGCCGCTCGTGCGCGCGCTGCTTCCGCTCGTGCACGCCGCTGCCCGCTAGCCCGGAGATCAATGAATGGGAAAATCCATTCCCGTTCGTTTATCTAAGCCCCCGCAATGATCTGCTGCTTCTATGAGAAACAGTGCGATCATTGTAATTTTCCCAGCCTCATAGTGCCGGACGCTTACAGGTCGCATGAACAAAGACTCACTGTGGCCATCTTGTGGCCAAATAGTAAAACTACACCCTAAAGCATTTTACATATACAAATACTTTAGTTTTACACAATAAGATTAACTAATTACCTCCCACACTCCCCAATTTTTTTTTCGAAATTAAAAAAAAAATACAATAAAAAAACCAGTTACTTTAGGGACTGAACTTTTTAAATATTTATGTCAAGAGGGTATAACACGGTTACTTTATAAACTATGGGCTTGTAATTAGGGATGGATGCAAAACTGAAAAAAATGCACCTTTATTTCCAAAGAAAATATTGGCGCCAAACATTGTGATAGGGACATAAATTAAATGGTTTTATAATCGGGACAAATGGGCAAATACATTTCAGGGGTTTTAATTACAGAAGCATGCATTATTTAAAAAACTATAATGGCCGAAAACTGAAAAATGATTTTTTTTCCCACATTTTTTCCCATTTTCCCATTAAAACACATTTAGAATAAAATAATTCTTGGCATAATGTCCCACCTAAAGAAAGCCTAATTGGTGGCAAAAAAAAAAGTTATAGTTCATTTCATTGCGATAAGTAATAATAAAGTTATAGACGAATGAATGGAAGGAGCGCTGAAAGGTGAAAATTGCTCTGGTGTTTCAGGGGTAAATCCCCTCGGTGGGGAAGTGGTTAATGGTCATTTGGTAAACAATCTAGCCGAAGTACAAATGTTCCACAGTGTCAACAGCCTCCTCTTCCATGACCTGCGTATGGCAGTGTTTTTCAAATCTGTCCCCAATCGTGCATTGCAATGCAGGGGGGATTACAGCTGTCCAAAATCCCCCCTCAGACCACAGACCAGGGCGGGTGCAGAGTCTAGGGACAGGCACCAATTGAGACACTAGAATATCTGTAGGTATCCTGCAGCTCACAGCTCAGCCCCCCCCCCCCCTCTTTCCCTGCTACAGTTGACTGTGGATGTAGCAGCTGCGTGTGTATAGAGCACGGAGTAGCTCTGGGGAACGTAACCATTTCGGGGTCGGCTGCCTAACCCCCTGAAGGACCAGGCATTTTACATGTGGGAAGGGGGGGGGGTGCGCATTTGAGGGGGTCAGGCAGCCAGATCCCTGCTTGGGCTTGCTGGGCATGGTACCCCCCTGTTTCCAGATGCCCCCCCTGTGGCCAGCAGCATTTACTCACCTCCCAGGCTCCAGTGATGAGATGCTGTGGACCCCTCCGCTCCAAAGGGCATCCCCACTCGTACTGATGCTAAGTTCCGGGTCGCAGCTTGGTGACGTCATCAAGCCGGGACCCGGCACTTACTTCAGAAGAAGCTGGGATGCCGGCCAGAGTGGAAGGGGGCGCCGATCGCCGGTGGAACGGCAGGAAGGTGAGTGAATCATCTTCTTTCCCCCCTTTCACCGCAGATCTTAGTAGTGATCACTATGATCTGCCGGCGATCATAGTAATCATATGATCAGAAGCCATACGCGATGGCTTCTGATCACTGAAGGGAGATGTCAGTTGTCATATGACAGCTTAATGTCCCCTCTCCGGTGTGCACGATCACAGCGGGACGCTTCGTTTTCACGGACGTTGAATCTACGTCCAGTCAGAATAGCAGCACCAACTGCTGGACGTAGATTCAAACTACATCGGTCCCAAAAGGTAAACAGAGTCAGGTATGAGCACAGCCCTGTGCCCTGCTGTGTGAATGCTTTACTTTCCCCTTGATTTCCAAAGTCGGCTGTCCGCATTATCTGTATCCAAACTGCTCCTGATCGATCCCGTTGCCGATCTGACATTTAGGAAAAAATTGTCAGATCCTGTCTGTTGACAGGAAATTGCATTATGTGCACCCAGCATTATGTGTACCTACCATATTATTATACTGTATTGTGCGTAGCTGAGGGAGACCTTTCAGGAATTCTCTCTTGAAAATCCTGGGTTATCACCTGCACAGGTGGGGTAATTAGTGTCTTAGCCAACTGGATTCCATGTAGCTGAGACACAAATTACCCCACCTGTGCATAGGTGAGGTTGCCTGCAAAACATTCACCACTGGGGAGTCACGAGGACAGGTTTGAGAAACACTGCTGTATGGTGTTAGTAAAAGCCCACAGTTTGCATGCCATGTCAGAACAAAAGTGGTCAGCACAACATTTTCTTTATAGAGGACATCAGTGATGGTAAAGACAACTACGGTAGTTCACATGTTTTGTATTCAGACTATAGTTCTGGTTTAATAATTTTAAATGGTTTTGGGCATTTTAAACAGAGCTGTTATATAGTCCACAGTGGCGTAGCATTATGGGGTGCAGAGGTAGCGACCGCATCGGGGCACTTAGGCTAGAGGGGCCCCGAAGGGCCCATCCCTCAAACACAGTATTGGCTCTTTATAGGTCCTGTGCTGATAATAATCACTTGTATAGTTGATTTGAATAGTAGTGATCATTAACACACAGTTTCCCATCCCCTTCTTGCACCTTGATTGGTTTTGGCGTATTGTATCAATTGATATCTATAGCATACTTGGGGCCCCAATGCTAAACTTGCACTAGGGCCCCCGGCTTTTTAGCTTCGCCACTGCTAGTCCATGCATGTAAGCTCAAACCTGGGGCTCTGCTATCAGGCTGGAACAAATCCCCCTCTTTCCTGTAACATGGAAGGTCATTATATACGTGGGAGGAGTTGCTGGAGAAGAGACATGGTTTTCTATCTTTCAGTGACGGTATAAATGATACTGCCGTCTCTGAGCAGGCAAGGAAAGCTGGTAAGCCCCTGGGGATGTTATAATGGTGCTGTTTGAGATCGCTGTGCGGGATTTCAATGCAGAAGCCATGTACACACGTAAAGGTTTCTATTTTGTGAAATGTGTGGGTGTCATTACAAAGTGCGCACTGTCTGCTTATTTATATATCACAGGGAACAGCATGCCTTCCAACTCCATAGATGTACAGCACATACTGTGAAGATATTCATACCTTACACTAGCTGATACTAAGCATTCTAAATGTGTTCTCCCAGAGGTAATTGTTATGGCCGCTTTTTCTAAAACGTTATGAAGAATTGTAACATAAGTAACAATTCCAGGACACAATTAAAAAGCCGCTAACTTTAAAGGAATACTGTAGGGGGTCGGGGGAAAATGAGTTGAACTTACCCGTGGCTTGTAATGGTCCCCCACAGACATCCTGTGCCTGTGCAGCCACTCACCGATGCTCCGGCCCCGCCGCTGGCTCACTTCTGGAATTTCCGACTTTAAAGTCAGAAAACCCCTGCGCCTGCTTTGCCGTGTCCTTGTTCCCGCTGATGTCACCAGGAGTGTATAGCACAAGCCCAGTATGGTCTGTGTCTGCGCAGTACGTTCCTGGTGACATCAGGGGAAGTGAGAACACGGCAACGCAGGCGCAGTGGTTTTCTGACTTTAAAGTCAGAAATTCCAGAAGTGAACCGGAGGCGGGGCCGGAGCATCGGTGAGTGGCTGCACGGGCACAGGATGTCTGCGGGGGACAGTTAGAAGCCACGGGTAAGTTCAACTCATTTTCCCCCGACTCCCCTACTGTATCCCTTTAAAGGGTACTTTCGGTCATAAACCTTTTAAATCAACACTTCTAAAAAAAAAAAGAAAGCATAAATCCTTTTATTTTACCATTATTCACACTGGAACATCCCAATGCCCCACCCCCCTCCAATTACTCCTACAAATAAAAGCCTTCCTATTCTCTGCCCAATATTGTAGTACCCATCCCACCTGACCACCCATATTCAGCACTTTTACATTTCCAGCTTGTCTAAGCCAAGTACACACATCCAATTTTGATTAGCCAATAGTTACCACTTCAAAGTAGTATGAGAACTCAACAGAATGTGTTCATCGTATTCAAAATCTGTTGCCCTCATACTAAATGGAGGTGGTAAAATTGGTCAGGGATTGGCCAATCAAAATTGGATGTGTGTACGTACCATGATGCTCAATACACACGGTACAATTTTCTGACAGATTTACTGTTATTGCCAACATGTCCTGATTTCCGATCGATTTTTCGAATGATTTTTCTTAGAAGTGAATGTAAAATCGATCAGAAATCAGACATGTTGGAAATAATTGATCTGACAGTAAATCTGCATTGTGTGTACCGAGCATAAGACACTACAAAATGAAATGATTTGCTGTGTAAAGCCTGGAACACATTTTCAATTATGATTGGTGAATCACTGACCAATTTCACCACATCCATGTTGTATGAGGGCAGCAGATTTGTACATATCGTTTTTTCTATAGTGTTCCTGCTTCCTACTATCTACTTGTCACATGTCACGTGTAAAAATTGCACCGCTTTTAGGCTGCTTTCACAGTGAGACGTTACAGGCGCACGTTAGAGCAGCCTGTAACGCACCCCACCGCACAGTAATGAAAAATCAATGGGCTGTTCACAGTGCCCATGTTGCGTTACATTGGAACGCAAGACGTCAAGACAACGTGCTGCATGCAGTACTTTATACACGGCTAAGCCGCGTTAGACTGCTTGCACATGCTCAGTAATGTTGGGGAGGAGGGGAGAGCGGCCAGGCACGTGGCTAATTAATATTCACTGCACTTTGTGACGTGTGTTTACTTCCTGGAGCGGCTGCTCTGTGCGGCGATAGGCTGTCGGGACCACGTGATGCCGCATGCGTCCAAGAGTACGCATCACGGACGCCAGAGTGAGCTGCGCAACGCGGCTCCCTCTGACGTCCACATCCAACACCACCAGGCGTTGCGTTAGGGGCACGTTATGCGACCATAATGTCCCCTAAAACGCATCGTCCTGGTGGGAAAGTAGCTTTAGACCCTAAAATCCTGAAAGAATCATAACACCAAGTGGGGTAATATAGGATGGAACTTAACCCTTTCCATTCCAATTTCCAGATCACCCTTTCCATTCCAATTTCCAGATCACCCATGTCCCATTCTCTTTCCCCCATATTTACCCCGCTGTGCAGAGTGGATGGTGGAATGGATGATCTGCCTGTGCTGCTGCAGTGGGGGTCTTTATCTAGTTGAACCAGTGCAAGTTAAGTTGAACCCGTCCATCAGAGGGGGGCAGAGCCAGGGCTTGCTGTAGCTTCGCCCCGCCCCACCCCACATTGTACATGCACCAGCATAATTCACAATTATGCAGCGCCCAATGGTGCAGAAGGGGATCAAAGTGTTGTATTTGGTCTGACACCTTGAACTGAGTAGCCTGACGCTGTGCCAGACTACACACGGCCCAGAGATTGAGGAACCCAAATGCACTCTAATAATCCAACAACAACATCTCTAGCGGCAGCCATTATGCTCTTTGTCGGACTATATCTGACATCGGAGCTGGAGGGGAATAATCCCTGTTGGACTAAGTACTACAGTGGATTGGAAAAGGTTAATAATGAGAGTTGTATCAGAATGATGCAGTCTTCATTCTACCTAAATGGGGCAGCAGTTTAAAACGATGATGATCACCAGCTGAACATCTAAATGATAGGCCTCAGCAGGCTACAATCTAGCCATTACTGACATGGGTCTGACTCTGAACTCACAAAAGTTTTATATATAACTGAAGACTGACCACACGGAATTGCAGATTGACTTTAGTCAAGATCCTGTACCGAAGTTAATAGGTGTTTAGGCCTCGTTCACATAAATTAGCGCAGATGGCTGTGCGATCGGAAAGCAATATGTAAGATTGCACGCCATCTGCGCTGCTGATACCATTCATCACAGTGAATGGGTCAGCGCTGCAATTCTCACAAAATGCATTCAGCAGTGTGATAGTGCATCGCACTGCTGCACAGCGCATATGATGGGAATGGTAGAAGTGCTGTCTATGTACTTATACCGTTCTTGCATGTCGCACACAATACACGCTGCCTAAATGCACATGACCGTGCGTATAGTGGGAACAAGGCCTTAGTTTTTATGGCCTTCCCTTGTATACTACAGCTGCACAGGATGGATTAATGCATCTAATAGATAATAAATGACTTCTGTGACACTGTTAATTGTTCAAATGACAGGCTGAGGTGACCGTACACAGCGGGCTAAAATCCTGGTGTGTTCCCCCTGTACTGTGCTGACATCACCAGTAGGCAGCTAATGCAGACTGGGAAAACCAACAGAATACACAGGAGGGGAAAATGGCCATAGGCAAGAAGTAACTGTGGAAGCCTACTGTGGCAAGATAAAGATGATATCATTTTTATTTGAAAATGCCTTAGGTAAAGAATTACTTTGTTATAATTTATCACAAGGGTATATAGGGAATGTTGTATTATACGATCACCACACATTGATCAGAACGGAGTACATGATGTAGTGCAAGTCTTTTCAGCTCCTCTTGAATACAGGATTTGCCTTCACGTGTCGCCCAGGTGCCTAGGGACTCTACGCCATGTTGTCACCCTTGTACTGTATACGTGTGCGCATTGGTCACGCTGGCCAAGTGTTTATTAGAGGGAATATAGCAAATAAATGTCCCCTTTGGATTAGCCGAGTCAGGCAGAAACTCTCGAAATGTCAAGAATCCAACCCGTTACCATGGAAACAGTGTCCGCTGAGAGATAAATGAGCTATGCCTGCACAAAGCAATAAGCGACTTGCACATTAGAGGCTGTACATGCATGTGTAGCTCACTAAACATGTCCTTCCTGATGCTGCATCTCCTGCCTAGGCTTGGTGTCCCTGTGTGGTGTCAGAAATGCTAATATAAACACAAGGCTTGAGATGATCATTTCTTTTCTTTTTCCAGCATGCCCCAGGCTATTAAATGATTCCATTTTGATGGGTTTATTAAAACATAAAATGTGAAACAAAAAAAAAACTTTTTGTGTTTGATGGCAGAAAAACCTGAGATTTACAGATCACAAAACAATGCTCTGCTTTAAGGCGCTTTGTGTGATTTGTGGGGTTATCAGAGGGAATTTTCTCTTCTGGCTTAATAAAATAATAAAGAGAATCATTTTAACAATGCATGCAAAGTGCTATCTTTTACTTGCATTAGCACCGTGAAGCTCAGAAAAAGTCTCATTGATGTTAATTAACATTGCCTGCCTGTGAAAATTCTATTAGCATGGAAAAATGTTATTCATCTCTAAAAGGGTTTTGTAATTTAAAAGTAAAAATGGAAGGGCTGAATGTTGAAATGCTTATTAAACAGAGGAAGCCTTGTCAGTTTGCCTCGCTGTCACAGTGGGAACATTGCTTTTTCCTTATGCTATACCTGGAGAGTGCCCATTTTAAAGTGAACCCCAGGTCATAGGCAAAACGCAGGGGTGGGGGGGGGGGATTACAGTTGCCCTGAATCCCCCTTTAGACCAGGGCCGGTGCAGTGTCTGGAGACAGGCACAAGTTGAGACACCAGAATATCTGCAGGCATCCTGCAGCTCACAGCATTGCCCCCTTTCTTTCCATGCTATAGTTGACTTTGGATGTAGCAGCAGCGTGTGTACAGAGCATGGCGCAGCAGCGTGTGTACAGAGCACGGAGCAGCAGCGTGTGTACAGAGCACGGAGCAGCAGCGTGTGTACAGAGCACGGAGCAATATTGGGGAACTTAACAGAATCCGGCATGAGCACAGCCCTGTGCCCTGCTGTGTGAATGTTCACAATCCCCTTCATTATCAATGTCGGCTGTCCTCATTATTATCTGTATCCAAACTGCTCCTGATCAATCCTGTTGTCAATCAGAAGCAGACCGGACTTTTAGGAAATAATCGTCAAATCCTGTCAGTCGGATGGGGAATTGCATTATGTGTACCGAGCATGATGTTCTACCATATTATTATACTGTATTGTTCGTGGCTGAGGGAGACCTTTCAGGAATCCCCCCCCTTAAAAATCCTGGGTTTGCCCCTGGAGGTGAGCGTGTTATGGAGGCTGCCTTGTTAAATTTCCTTTTAACCACTTAAAGGGAACCTTAACTCTGCCAAAAAAAAAAAAAATAAGTTTAATTTACCTGGGGCATCTACCAGCCCCCTGCAGCTATCCTAGTGGCTGAATCACACACCTGAAACAAGCATGCAGCTAATCCAGTCTGACTTCAGTCAGAGCACCTGATCTGCATGCTTGTTGAGGGGCTGTAACTAAAAGTATGAGAGACACAGGATCAGGGGGAGAGTCAGGCAACTGGTATTATTTTAAAAGGAAAAATCCGTATCCTTCTCAGTTTAAGTACCCTTTAAAGGGAAGGTTCAGGGACTATTAAAAAAAAAAAAAAATCCGCATCCACTTACCTGGGGCTTCCTCCAGCCAGTGGCAGGCAGGAGGTGCCCTCGGCGCCGCTCCGCAGGCAACCAGTGGTCTCCGGTGGCGCGCCCGACCTGGCCAGGCCGGCGGCCAGGTCGCGCTTCTTCTGCGTTCCAAAATGCGCCTCACGGTGGCGCGCTGACGTCATCGTCATAGTTCTGAGCCTGTGCAGTAAAGCCCGGAGGACGTCCGATGACATCAGCGCGCCGCCGTGAGGCGCATTTTGGAGCGCAGAAGAAGCCCGACCTGGCCGCCGGCCTGGCCAGGTCGGGCGCGCCACCGGAGACCACCGGGAGCCTGCGGAGCGGCGTCGAGGGCACCTCCTGCCTGCCACAGGCTGGAGGAAGCCCCAGGTAAGTGGATGCAGATTTTTTTTTTTTTTTTTTTAATAGTCCCTGAACCTTCCCTTTAAGGACCACAGGCTTACACCCCCTAGTTATTTTTTACAACTCAGTGCTCTGCAGCTTTAGCAGTTTGCTGCACAGCCATACAACTTAGCACACAAATGAATTGTGCCTCCTTTTGTTACCACCAACAGAGATTTCTGCTGGTGCCATTTGATCGCTGCTTCAGGCTTTTTTTTTTTTTTTTGTATTCATTTTTTTGTTCTTTTATTTTAAATAAATGTTACTATTTTTTTTTTACCCTATCCCCTCCCTCTCCCCAAGGTTGAATCATGGCGATCCAGTCTCATAGGTATCAGCCTATAAGAGGGGGTCACATAGTGTGGCGATCTGAGAGACAGCCAAGTGACAGGGCTGCCCCAGTACAGCACTGCTGTAGATCGCAGCTTTGTACAATGTAAATAAATGGCCGCTTTTTTTTTAGTCTGCCAGCAACAATCGCCACTGGCAGACTCAAGTGGTGATGTGCATGCGTCGGCGCGCGCTATCCCAGCTAATCTCCTCCCCCAGTACTTGACGCCTTTTGGTGTTAAGCGGTCCTAGGGGAGCCATTCTGTGGTCGGCGTTAGGCAGTTGCAGAGTGTTTAAACAATACCTGTTGCCTGGCAGCCCTGCTGGTCTATTTGGCTGCAGTAGTGTCCGAATTACACCAGAAAAAAAGCATGCAGCTAATCTTGTCAGATCTGACAAAGTCAGAAACACCTGATATGCTGCATGCTTGTTCAGGGTCTATGGCTAAAAGTATTAGAGGCAGAGGATCAGCAGGGCAGCCAGGCAACTGGTATTGCTTAAAACTTACTTTACTTTAATTCTGCTCACAGCCACACTAAACTACTTCTTCCTACCACATATCTTTTGTAATGACCAGCTGCAGCAAGCTCAGAATTTTGGGGTCATTTAGGTCAGGACTGCTGTGATTTTAAAGTAAAGTACAATGAAGCTGCGCATACATCAGACGATGTATGGGCAGATCGACCAAGAGACAGATCTCTGTCTGATTAAAAATGATAAGATAAAGATCTGTTGCCCACCATACACCACAGGCCGATTCTCAATCAATTTCAAGCTGAAATCGATCCAAAATTGGTCTTGTGACTCTGCATCCGCTGTCCCCTTGCTGTCAGCTCTAGTGCTCCATGTCCCTCCCAAACCCCTCCCCCCATGCCCAGTGCACTATTCGTTACCTGAACCTTGCTGCTTGTAGGCCGCTGCCTCCGGGCTCCTCTGTCCATACACCGGCCTCACGTGGTTGCTGGAGTAATGCTGGTGCTTGTGTGACATCGCACACGTGCCCACGTATACGCTGGCAACCATGTGGGGCGTGTGTATGGACAGAGGAGCCGAGAGGTAAAGTATAGCGCACTGGGAATCGGGGGAGGGGACATTTGAGGAATAGCATTTTTGGGTTATGTCACGTTTGTTGCTCGTCGTCCCAATATCACTTGCCGTTACCGACGGGCACCCAACTGACCACGGCGGCCCGATATCTTGCAGCATGTCCAAACAATTAATGCACCCAATTTTGACCCAAAAAAATTGTCGATTGGGCATGCACTTGGCAGCACTGATTTTTATCAGATTCTGATTTAGGGCTTGTTTCCACTGTTGCGACGCGATTTCGGCCGCATTCCGACGCTTGTAAAAACGCATGCGGATGCGTTTCCACATGCGTTTTTACCCGCGATTTCGCCTGCGATTTCGCATGGCAGGGTGCCATGCGAAATTAACCATGACACTGGCAGGGCTAAATAAAATTGAAAAAGGTGCGAAATCGCACGCGAAATCGCGGGTAAAAACGCATGTAACAAACGCATGCGTTTTTACTATTAAATACATTAGCGGCGATTCGCACGGATTCCCGACGCAGGCGAAATCGTTGGCTCTTTTGTGCGTTTTTTTCACGCTGAAAAAAACGCACCTCAACAACGCTACAGTGGAAACAGGCCCATCCACTTGTATTTCATGTGCGGATCTGCATGCGTTGTACGCATGCAGATTCGCGATAGTGGAAACGAGCCCTTATAATAATCGGATCAGCAGGCCAAGTCGCCTGCTGTATGGCCACCTTAAGGCTGCTTTCACAGTGCGACGTTATAAAAAGGAATAACGCAGACTAACGCACAGCAATACAAAGTCTGTACCACATTCACAGTGCTCACGTTGCGTTGTGTGTTACGTGTAGCAACATTTATAAAGTGCTGCATGCTGTGCGTTATATGCCTTATTAGCTACGTTGGACTGTTTGCACATGCTCAGTAATGCTTTTGATTTTTTTTTTTTAATGACGCATGCGCCGTTTTCGTTCTTTCAGTATGCGCCAAAAAGGCGCACCAAGAGACGCATAATGCAGTTCAATATAACGTCCAACTTCAAAACTAACATGCGTTGCGTTAAGGGCACGTTGTGCGACCTTAACGTCGCATCAAACACAACGTCTAAGTGTGAAAGAGCCCTTTAAGGAGCACTTTCTCTAAAAATGGTAAAACTGTAGGATTATGTATATTGTGACAGTGTTGCAGTGTTTGACAGAGAAGGTGCTGGATGGAGTGTATATTGCACCAAGCAGGGAGGGGTTTCCGAGTACTGAAGTACTCGAATTCGGAATTCTAATATAGATTAATTACTGCACCTGTGACCGCGGGATAGGGAGGGTTAACTTACCCAGAAGTCTGTGGATCCTATGCGTATCACTGCTGTAATACGCAACTTATGGGACACATTCCACCACTCACTACCGCATTTCACAATTCCTTCTTCCGCTAGAAGTAGGACGTGCAGTAGTGAGCGGTGGAACGCGTCCCATATTACAGAGGTGATACGCATAGGATCCACAGACTTTTGGGTAAGTTAACCCCATCACGCGGTTACAGGTGCAGTAATTAATCTTCATTAGAATTCCGAATTCAAGTACTTGGAAGCCCATCCCTGGCACCAAGGTTCTTCTGGCACTTCATGTGTTAAACAGGCTTCCAGAAATATTCAGGCTTGCTTCTTTCCTGAAGCTTCCAGAGAAAAGAAAAGCTGGTTTAGGGTCCTGGATCCAGTCAGGCAAGAGCAGGGTGGGTTCCCTGACCACCCTGAGTCAGTCCAGGGTTTATCTGCCTGTGTGCTGAACACACAGGTGAGGTAATTGGGCCAGCAGGGCTGACATGCTCTGTGTGTTCAGTTTGTGTCTGGAGAGGAAAGAACTTGGAAAATAATCATCTCCTGTAAGTTAGTTTTTTTTTCCTCACAAGTGACTGAAAAAGCTTTATGTTTTGTTAGTAAAATAGTTAGCGAACTAAGGCAGATGGGAGCCAGACAGCTGATGCTTAGTTTATTGTTTAGGGCAAACTTACAATTAAATGACATGCAGCAGCCACTTGGCAACAAACTCACTATCTTGCATGCTTACTTTTTTTATGCTGGTTCCTGCCAGGTGTACAGTAGTTAAAAATATGTATAAACTGTTTGTTTCAGGGCTCTTTCACATACGGACGTTGCGTTTGGGGCTACATTAAGGTAGCACAACGTGCCCCTAACGCCAATGCATGGTGGAGTACAAGTCGGACGTTATAAAGAGACGCGTTATGCGTCTCTTGGTGCACCATTTTCATTCTATACTGATAGAACGAAAACGGTGCATGCGTCAAAAAAAAACAAACACATTACTGAGCATGTGCAAACAGTGTAACGCAGCAACATACGAGTATAACGCACAGCATGCTGCACTTTCATTGAACGGGCAGCGTTATCCTCTAACGCAATGTGGGCACTGTGAACAGCCCATTGATTTTTCATTGCTGTGAGTTGGGCTGCATTACAGGCTGCTCTAACGTGCGCCTGTAACGTCCCACTGTGAAAAAGCCCTCAGAGTAAGATCTATTATAAATGACTTTTTTCATGTGTCATTGAACAGTAAGTAGGTTTTGATCTGGTCCATCTCTGTTTTCTTTATTCTTAAAAGCACTAAAGGCTCTTTTCCACTGAGTGCGATTCAATGTAAAACGTAAAAAAAATGCTAGAGTTGCTACTTTAAATGGGAGTCGTGGAAAGTATTTTCCATCTTTACAACTTGTTTTTTGTGATGTGAAATTGCTTTTAGGAGCGATTTTTTTTTTTTTTTTTTTTTTTTTTTTTTTTTAAGTGCAATTGAGTTCAATGTTCAAAGATGAATGTATAATCGTAGTTGATGAAAAATCACAATCGCTTGCATTTGTTTTAGGCTATTGTTACTGGAAAAGTCTTTTTCACTAGCAATCGCCTAACGCACGCGATTGTGATTTTTTTTTTTGTTTGTTTGTTTTTTTGTAACATTGAAGTACAATTGCAGGTAAAATCACTCCAAAAAGCGATTGTGCTTCACATAAAAATGAATCACTGAAATAGAAAAAATTTTCCGCAATTCCTATTTTAAACTAGTTATTTGGATCGAATTATGCTTAGTGGAAAAAAGCCCATAGGCCTGGAACCCACTGAAATCCGCAAACGCTAAACGCAACCATTAGCGTTTTGTATGAGCGGTTTGCAAGCGGATTCATGCTCGTTTTAGGGAGCGTAATTAAAAAGTGTATTTTATGTGTCAGCGGTTGTGTAGCATTTAGCGATTCGTGTTTTAATCCTGATTGGTCCTCTCAATTTTGTTACAGTGTGCTGTAACTTCAAAACGCTAGCAAAACCGCTCCATTTAGGTTTTGATAAGCGATTACGCTAGCGTTTATACTTATCATTGAAGCGCTTACGCTCCCAAAATGCTGCGTGTTTGCGTTTTTGGGAAACGCAAACGCTCCTGTGGAAGTTGTCCCATCCATTAACATTAGCTGAGCGTTTTGGCTAAACGCTAGCGTATCGCAGCGCTGCCAAAATGCTCACAAAACTGCTCTTGTGGGTTCCAGCCCTAACTGAACAGCAGTCCAACTGCCAAACTAGTGTGCAAAATAGGACTGGTCAGTAAGAAGCAAATAATTTTAAGTTGATGCAGCAACTCTGCAAGTTTCATATGCAAATTTATGCAGGTAGAAAATGGCCAATCGAATTTTACCACTGCAGGAGTTTAATTAATTTTCAAGCTGCATAAACTTGCATATATTTGCATATTGCTGCTTGTCAATTCAATATTATTTGCATCTCATAGATCCTCCCTACAAAGGAGTGGGCAGGCTGACTGATATCTTTGTATAGACCCTTTGCAGGGTGTCATTATGCAAAGAAAAAAAAACACTCATGAGGCGATAGATTAGTCCAAAACTTGTCCGATCTGTCAGATTCTTCCAGCCTGCTGTAAGGGACAGCATCATAGGAGACAAGTAAGTTCTTGTTCATCTTACGCAGGAAAAAAATGTGCTCCTTATAAATTAAGTCCGACTGAAGTGAGCGGGATGCGGAGGCTGCCATATTTATTTCCTGTTAAACAATACCAGTTGCCTGACAGCCCTGCTGGTCTATTTGGCTGCAGTAGTGTCTAAATAACACCAGAAACAAGCATGCAGCTAATCTTGTCAGATCTGGCTATGGGCCTGATTCACAAAGCTTTTTCACCTGTTTTACTCCCATCTATGTTATATTTTTATCTGTTATATTTTTAAGGTAAGAAAAGTAATATTGAAATGAAGTTTAATCAGGAACAACTTACGTCTATTATTTTGCTTGTAAATGTGCTGAAAGATTATTTTTTATCAATTAGGTGATAAGTCATTTATGAGACGTTTTGTGAATAGAGCCCAATGTCAAACACCTGATCTGCTGCATGCTTGTTCAGGGTCAATGGCTAAAAGTATTAGAGGCAGAGGATCAGTTGGATAGCCAGGCCACTAGTATTGTTTAAAAGGAAATAAATATGGCAGCCTTCATATCCCTCTCGTTACAGTTGTCCTTTAAATGTTACAATTTTTTGCGATTGTCCGGATCACAGAGCTCTGGCGTCATATAAACGGCAGGGCAAGTGAGCTGTGGCGGGTGCAGTGCAGCGAGATCTGTGGTAGCGGCGATGTTGAAATCTACGTCCTGTCAGAAATTAGCGGCCACAAGCAGGAAGTAGATTTAAACCAACGCGGTCTGGAAATGATTAAAGGACAACTGAAGTGAGAGGGATAATGGAAGCTGCCATATTTATTTCCTTTTAAGCAATATCAATTGCCTGGCTATCCTGCTGAACCTCTGCCTCTAATACTTTCAGCCACAGACCCTGAACATGCATGCAGCAGATCAGGTGTTACTGACATTGTCAGATCTGATACAATTAGCTGCATGCTTGTTTCAGGTGTTAATCAGAAATTACTGCAGCCATATAGACCGTCTGGGCTGCAGGAAAACTGGTATTGTTAAAAAGGAAATAAATATGGCAGCCTCCATATCCTTCTCGCTTCAGTTGTCCTTTAGGCCTAGTTCACATTATAAATCACCAGCACAATCGCAAGCGCTGAGTGCTTTTGTGAGCACTTTTTTTTTTTTTTTTCCAACTCCGCTCCTGTGCCCAACCATTTAATACAAGCTTCACCGCAGCCCTCTTGGGTCGGGTAATTGTTTTGCATCATTGTTGGTTTATCACTTAATCAATTAAATCTTTATTTTTCTTCTTCCTTCCATCCCTCTTACTTTAAGGCCTCTTTCACAGTGCGTCGTTAGTCACACGTTAGAAAATGGTTTAACGTGGACTAACGCACAGCAATACTAAGGCCTCAATTCACTAAGATCATGCTATAGATAATAAGGCAAGAGAAAACTTACCTCCACACAGTGGCCTCAATTCACTAAACTTATCTCCTGTCTTTAATAACTCTTCTAGAGTTGTTACCATGGTGATAAGGCATGTAGTATCCAGGAAACATTTTACCTCAGGCAAGCCTAAAGTTAACTCTTCTGTCTTTAAATTAACTCTCCAATCCTTAAAATAACTCCAGAGTTAAAGACAGGCTGTTAATTAACTGCGTGTGAAAGTAACTACAGAGGAGGTAAAGTAACTACAGAGGAGGTAAAGTAACTACAGAGGAGGTAAAGTAACTACAGAGGAGGTAAAGTAACTACAGAGGAGGTAAAGTAACTACAGAGGAGGTAAAGTAACTACAGAGGAGGTAAAGTAACTACAGAGGAGGTAACTTAAGGAATGAAGAGGTAAATTTTCTCTTGCCTTATTATCTCTAGCATGATCTTAGTGAATTGAGGCCAGTGAGAGAGTAATCCTATCTCCTCATTCCTTAACCTCCTTGCCGGTTATCCCGAGCTCAGCTCGGGGTAACCTGCGCAGGAGGATATCTCAGGCCCCGCTGGGCCGATTTGCATAATTTTTTTCCCTACACGCAGCTAGCACTTTGCTAGCTGCGTGTAGTACGCGATCGCCGCCGCTCGCCGCCGATTCGCCGCTACCCGCCGCGCCGGTTTAGGTTTAAGTTTAGGTTTGCCTGAGGTAAAATGTTTCCTGAATACTACATGCCTTATCACCATGGTAACAACTCTAGAAGAGTTATTAAAGACAGGAGATAAGCTTAGTGAATTGAGGCCTTTGTCTGTGCAACATTCACAGTGCACACGTTGCGTTTGTGTGTAACATGTAGCATTATTAGAAAGTGCTGCTTGCTGTGCGTTATACGCGCTGTGTTGGACTGTTTGCACATGCTCAGTAATGACCTGGAACCATACTTTTCACTGCCTGTATGCAACGATAACCGGGCATAGAGTTGCGTTGTGACATTTTTGGGACATTGCGTTGTCAGTTGGCGGCTTTTCCATGCATTATCTTGTGGAATACGGCTACTTCAGAGGTTCACTCTGCCTGGATACAGATATCCCGCTGGGTCGTTTGGAGGAGTGTTAATGTGGATTTATTACATCATTGTCATGGACTGATGATTTGATTTTTGCCTTTCATTATTATTATTATTATTTTTCTTCAGCTTTAATGCTTATGGCTTTTGCTCTATAGTTCATTATTCTTTATGGTATTCGAATGTATACTGTGTAGGATCTGTATTACTTGATGTATCATATAATGTGCTGTGTGCATTTTCCATTCTGTCCTGCTAGTGTCAGTAATGAGCTCTGTTTTAGGTACAACATCACTCACTTAGGCCAGACGGTCTTTATTTTCGATATTAGATTCAGGATTTTTCTATTGTCCAATTCTTATGCGGAGTCCCCAATTTGGTAGCCAACCCCTCTTTGTATTTACTGTTCACGTAACATAATATGTACCATATATGTTTTTAACTTCGTGCCCGTTCTTTCCCCTACTTATGATGGCCGTGGCTGGTATGGGCGTTTCCGGGGTGGGGACAGCCATCCACGTCACTTTGTACGTGGTGACTGGTCTCCGTGTGTGGCCACACACTTTTTACTGACCCCGGACCCCGCCCCTCCGAGCCGCCGTCATTGCGCGTCATGACGCGTCATTTTATGCGTCATGTTATGCGACTATATAGCCACACGTTGAACGGGCTACTGCATGCCCGGAAGAAGCCGCTTTTTGCGGCGAATCGCGACGGCTCCTGCACGCACGCCCTCTCGTCCAGATCCACCGGTAAGCTCCTTCGCCTGTGCACTTCCACCACTCCGAACTCCTATTCTCGGGGTTCACTGTTTTGTTTCACCAGTTCCCATCATCATAGTTGCTCCAGACTGCACGCTTTACCACCTACCTCAGTGGACAGCTTTAATTTCTTCTGAGCACCGTTCACCTTATTTCCTTCTTGCCTGTCTGTGTCCACCATTCATCACTCACCTTTGGGCCACATCCCTCGATAGGGACACCCGTCATTCATCCCATCCACATCTATCTGTCACACTGGTCCCAATTTGCTGCCAGGCTCCGGCCATACCCCATCCCTCCCACTGGGTCATCCATTGTCCCTCTCTCCCATTACTCACTTATTGTTTACTGGTGCTGCCAGCTGGACGTCATTTATTTATTTATGTATTCTCATTTCATGTATATATTCATACTATTGACCATTGAGGGCAGATCACATTGTGCTATTGTTTTATGGTTTTAATCATTGTATGGTTCAATAAAGGCGATTTTGTATTTTCCTATAATTCTTGTGGTGCGGTCATTATAGGGTCCATTCTTTCTCTTTTGTTCAGTTGGCGGCTTTAAGGCTGGTTTCACAGTGGGACGTTACAGGCGCACGTTAGAGCAGCCTGTAACGCAGCCCACCGCACAGTAATGAAAAATCAATGGGGCTGTTCACAGTGCGGACGTTGCGTTACATTGTAACGCTGCGTCACAAGACAACGTACTGCATGCAGTACTTTGGACGCGGCTGAGCCGCGTTAGACTGCTTGCACATGCTCAGTAATGTGGGGGAGGAGCGGAGAGCGGCCAGGCACATGGCTAATTAATATGCACTGCACGTTATGACGTGCAGTGTTTACTTCTTGGAGCAGCCGCTCTGTGCGGCGATTGGCCGGCGGGACCACGTGATGCCGCATGCGCACAAGAGTGCGCATCACGGCATCACTGACGCCAGAGTGAGCTGCACAACGCGGCTCACTCTGACGTCCAGATCCAGCACCACCAGGCGTTCCGTTAGGGGGTCGTTATGCGACCTTAACGCCCCCTCTAACGCAACGTCCTGGTGTGAAATTAGCCTAAACGTCACATCAAAATGCAACGTCCCACTGTGAAAGTAGCCTAAAAGAGAAAGAGAGCAAAAAAGCAGAACAAAAACAAAACACAAAGAAAAAAAACCCCAAAGGCAAATGATCACTAAAGTTATAAACCATTCCGCCTATATAATATTCCCAAGCCTAGTGGTGATTACACAAGTCTTAAGGTGGCCACTAATGGTCCAATTTCTAGCGAAACATGGTTCGAGCGATCAGAAATTCTGATTGGATGTGAAATCGTTCACTACACCATCAGCGAACCAATCTTTGCTTCCTATCTATCACAACCAACAAGAAAATTCAAATTTTGGTTAGACGAAAATCCAATCAGACGATTTGTAAATGATTGTGTCCATCAATAGAGATTATTTACAACCAATCCAATCAGAATTTCTGATCGCTCTAACGATTGTTCGCTAGAAATTGGACCATTAGTGGCCACCTTAAAGCGGACCCAAACTAAACTTTTTTTAATTTAAGATATTTAGTTGCATCACTCTGACACATACAAAACTAAATAAACACTCCTTCAAGCCTATGAGCATTTCAGTGCATGCTTTTCACCCTTCTCTTTTCATTAATAGGGTTATACAGGTGGCAGCCATTAGCAATTCCTCCATTGCCGGACAGCACCTACTCCACCAGTTTGCCGTATTTTGTCCCGGCAATTTGAAGCGGGGGGGGGGGGGGGGGAGTCCTCCAATAAATGTAAAATATTATATATTTGTCATCATGCAGCTGAAAAAAGGCTGCTATTTATTATTATAATTTAGAAAATAGATTTTATTTTTGAAATTTTGTATTTTTAATTTGGGTCCACTTTAAAGAAAACCTATACTGAAAATTAAAAGTCAAACTAAGCATACACAAGTCACACTTACCTCCTGTGTAATCTACTCCTCAATCTATTTTTCCTCTCCTGCGTCCTGTTTGTCCACTGTGATCAATAGAATTCTCCGTCCTCCATTTTGAAAATGGCTATTACCCCATAACAGCTTCCTGTTCAGCACACAGTTAAACTGTAACATCGCCCACTTGAGCCATAGGGAAACATGCACACATCAGTTCTCCTCTCAGCTGTAACTGACAGCAACTGATATATAACTGGCAGCAACTGATATATTTCAGTTCTGACAAAATGTTGTCAGAACTGGAAGGGATCACTGTAAGAAGAAATTGGTGAGCTTCTGAGAGGAACTGATGGCAAGGTAACTATGCAATGTTCATTTGAAGTTACCTCATGTGTTTATTTTAAATAATTTTACTCAGTACAGGTTCTCTTTAAGGCTGGTTTCACACCAGGACATTGCGTTTTAGGGGACGTTATGGTCGCATAACGTGCCCCTAACGCAACGCCTGGTGCTCCCTGCTTTGGACGTCAGAGTGAGCCGCGTTGTGTAGCTCACTCTGGCGTCCGTGATGCTGTGATGCGCACTCTTGGACGCATGCGCCATCACGTGGTCCCGCCGGCCAATTGCCGCACAGAGCGGCCGCTCCAGGAAGTAAACACTGCACGTCACTGAGTGCAGTGAATATTAATTAGCCATGTGCCTGGCCGCTCTCCACTCCTCCCCAACGTTACTGAGCATGTGCAAACAGTCTAACACGGCTCTGCCGCTTACAAAGTACTGCATGCAGTATGTACTGTAACGCAACGTGGGCACTGTGAACAGCCCATTGATTTTTCATTGCTGTGCGGTGGGGTGCGTTACAGGCTGCTCTAACGTGCACCTGTAACGTCCCACTGTGAAACCAGCCTAAGGCTATTCCCTAACTCCTACAAATACGCTTCATATGATACAAAACTTAAGCTAGAACCATCTATACTCTGCCTCTTCATACCTCATACATATTTGACTTAAAAACACACTCTACTAAATATACATACATTGTGAGCACTTTTTAAATCGCTTTTTCTGGCGTTTTTAGAGCTTTTTGAGATTTGGTAAAGCGCTTTTGTGTGTTGATTAGCGGGTTTTCTTTTTTTTATTCAGCAGTCGATCAGGAAGTGAACACTTTGACCTGGAAATAAATCTCTTTAATTTTTAAGAAGCGCTCACAAAATTGCTTTTCCAAGCGCTTTTTCAAGTGTTTAGCGATTTTCCTTTACCTTATTTTTATTTATGTATTTATATAGCGCCGACACATTACGCAGCGCTGTACAGAGTATATTGTCTTGTCACTAACTGTCCCTCAGAGGGGCTCACAATCTAGTCCCTACCATAGTCATATGTCTATGTATGTATCTTGTAGTGCATGTATCATAGTCTAGGGCCAATTTTAGGGGAAGCCAATTAACGTGTCTGTATGTTTTTGGGATGTGGGAGGAAACCGGAGTGCCCAGAGGAAACCCATGCAGACACGGGGAGAACATACAAACTCCTTGCAGATGTTGACCTTGCTGGGATTCGAACGGGAACCCAGCGTTGCAAGGCAAGAGCGCTAACCACTATACCTTGCATTGAAGCGCAAACGCTCAGGAAATGGTGCAGGAGCCGCATTTGCAATTGAAAATTAAGCTCATGCAAGAACAATCACATTTAAAATCAATGCTCAAGGGATTTTAAAGCGATTTTTTGAAATCGTCAGCGCTTTTAACCACTTTACCCCAGCCCGTACGAATTTCTCCGTCCCCTTTTCCATCCTTTAACCCCCAGGGACGGAGAAATCCGTACTTTCCGCGCTCCCGCCGCTGCCCGCGCTCCCGCTCGTAAACACGCCGCCAGCCACTAGTAAACACGCCACCACCCGCTCGCCCGGAGATCAATTAACGGGAAATTCCATTCCTGTTCGTTGATCTAAGCCCCGCAATGATCCGCTGCTCTCCGATGGGCAGCGCGATTATTGTGAAAAAAAAAAACACTCACAGCCTCCTACTACTTCCTGCGAGCGTCCGGAAGGACGCTCGCAGGTTGCAATCAACAAAAAGTTACTGTTGCCATCTTGTGGCCAAATAGTAAAACTACACCCTAAGCATTTTTTACATCGAAATAAATTAGTTATACACAAAAAATTAACTCATTACCCTCCCACACTCCCCTTTTTTTTTTTTTGTAATTAAAAAAAAATTAAAACATTTACAATTAAAAAAAAATTATAAATAGTTACCTTAGGGACTGAACTTTTAAATATTTATGTCAAGAGGGTATAACACTGTTACTTTATAAACTATGGGCTTGTAATTCAGGGATGGACGCAAAACTAAAAATAATGCACCTTTATTTCCAAATAAAATATTGGCGCCAAACATTGTGATAGGGACATAATTTAAACGGTTTTATAAACGGGACAAAAGGGCAAATAAATTTCATGGGTTTTACTTACAGTAGCATGCATTATTTAAAAACTATAAATTAAACTATAAAAAAATGTTCTCACATTTTCCTATTTTTCCCATTAAAAATCATTTAGAATAAAAATAATTCTTGGCATAATGTCCCACCTAAAGAATGCCTAATTGGTGGCGGAAAAAAACAAGATATAGTTCATTTCATTGCGATAAGTAATGATAAAGTTATAGACGAATGAATGGAAGGAGCGCTGAAAGGTGAAAATTGCTCTGGTGCTCAGGGGGTAAAACCCCTCAGTGGTGAAGTGGTTAAAAAGCCCAAAGTGTGAACAAACCCTTTAGGAGTGAAAACCCAGGAACGTGAGGTGGTTAAGTTCTGTTTAAAGAAGAACTGTAGTAAGGGTATATGGGGGCTGCCATATTTATTTCCTTTTAAGCAATACCAGTTGCCTGGCAGCCCTGCTAGTCTATTTGGCTGAAGAAGTGTCTGAATCAGAAACAAACATGCAGCTAATCTTGTCATATCTGTCAAAATTGTCAAACACCTGATCTGCTGCATGCTTGTTCAGGGCCTATGGCTGAAAGTATTAGAGGCAGAGGATCAGCAGAACTGCCAGGCAACTGGTATTACTTAAATGGAAACAAATATGGCAGCCTCCATATCCCTCTCACTTCAATTGCCCTTTAAACTTAATCCATTGCAGGGCTTCTTCCAAAACCAGACAGCAGCAGACCAGTGGCCAGTCCACACATACATCTTCACCTTGTCTGAGTTGTCTGTTGGGTTTTGAAGTGCACAACCCCTATTTTTTTTTCTTCAGTAAGCATACGCATTGCCATTCATCCTATTATAATATGGGTATGCTACCACTCTGGCAAGTCTGAACCAAGCCTATACTTCCCCCCCCCCCCCCCCCCCCCCCCCACTGATTACACTTAAAGGGACACTATTGATTGACATGTTATTTCAATTGAAATAGGAAATGTTTGGGAAGTGCTGCTAAGTACTGGTGTATACATTTCACTGCTTATCTATTTGATTACTGTTATGTAATTCCTTTCACATTTTTCTGATGGCATTTCTGACGGCAGACTCAGCTATAAGAGGAGAGAGGAAATTCCCTCACAGAGTATATCAGT
This sequence comes from Hyperolius riggenbachi, assembly GCF_040937935.1. Taxonomy (NCBI): domain Eukaryota; kingdom Metazoa; phylum Chordata; class Amphibia; order Anura; family Hyperoliidae; genus Hyperolius; species Hyperolius riggenbachi. The sequence continues at coordinate 44,141,442 of NC_090657.1, read as the reverse complement.
TAACTGTGTGCAGAGAGCTCAGTCAGAGACAGGCAGAGCTTTCTCTCACAGAGAGCAAAGGAAATGTATCTGATGTGCAACATAAACATTTGTAATACTGTAGTGTGTGAAACCTGATACCTGTTTTCAAATAATTTGCTTCAATATTACACTGTTCTTAGCATGTCAGACTGCAGAGATTTATACAGATTCATACTTCTGAAAATGAGACATTCCAAACGTAGCCAACCTCTACACACAATGAATGAAACCTTTTGTCTCTGATATTTAACATGAAAAGTAGGCAAATATTAACACAGCTACTTAGACATTATTTGTACATTGTCATTTTAGAACACTTGGGTATTGATAGTATTCCTTTAAGAAATGTAAAAAGCACTTCCTACCTGGCATGTGCCAGTAGGTAAATACAATTACCACAGCTTGCCACATTCCTGGCTTTCACTCTGAAATGTAAATAATTACCCACACCTGTAGTATTGATTGTGCCATTGTTTACATTGCAGAATAGGAACAAGGAATGTGGAGGCCTAGATAATGTTTATCTCTCATAGGAAGTTTGATTTATACTTTTAAAGGATACCCGAAGTGACATGGCATGATGAGATAGACGTGTATGTCCAGTGCCTAGCACACAAATAACTGTTGTGTTCCTTTTTTTTCTTTCTCTGCCTGAAAGAGTTAAATATCAGGTATGTAAGTGGCTGACTCAGTCCTGACTCAGACAGGAAGTGACTACAGTGTGACCCTCACTGATAAGAATTTCCCCTTTTTATCTCTTTTTGCTCTCAGAAGCCATTTTCTGCTAGGAAAGTGTTTTGGAATTTCTTATCAGTGAGCATCACACTGTAGTCACTTCCTGTCTGAGTCAGGACTGAGTCAGCCACTTACATACCTGATATTTAACTCTTTTAGGCAGAGAAAGGAAAAAAAGGAACACAGCATAGTTATTTGTGTGTTAGGCACTGTACATACACATGTCTATCTCAATGTCACATGTCACTTCGCGTATCCTTTAAAGGCTAGCTGAAAAGTGCTTAACCACTTCAGCCTACAGTGTTGTTTCACCTTATGCAGCCGACAAACTTTCACCTCCCATTCATTCGCCAATAACTTTCACTACTTATCACACTGAAATGATCTATATCTTGTTTTTTCCTCCACCATTCAGGCTTTCTTTGGGTGGTACATTTTGCTAAGAATTATTTTATTCTAAATTAATTTTAACAGGAAGACTAAGAAAGATTTGTAAAAAATTAATTTCTCAGTTTTTGGCTATTATAGTTTGAAATTAATACATGCTACCGTAATTAAAACCCGTGTATTGTATTTGCCCATTTGTCCCAGTGGTGACACAATTTAAATTATGTCCCTATCGCAATGTATGGCACCGATATTTTATTTGGACATAAAGGTGCATTTTTTTAAGTTTTTTTGTGTCCATCACTTATTAGAAGTCCATAGTTTACAAAATAACAGTTATACACCTTACTACATACATATAGAAAAGTTTAGTCCTTAAGGTAACTATTAGTTGTTTTTTTTTTTTTTTTTTTTTTTTTTTTTTTTTACAGAACATTTTTATGTAGCTATTGGTGAGTGTGGGAGGTAAGGGACTAATTTTTATCAGTAAAAAAAGTCATTATCTGGAAATTTTTTATTTCCAGATTTAGTTTTACTATTTGGCGACAACATACCCTCAGGGCTTTCTTCTGCACGCGTAGTATTACTACATGCACTGTGTTGGTTGGCCTTAAAGACAGGGTTGGGGAAATCTGCTGTGGAGCCTTCCCATTCCTTTCCGAGTCCCCTTGTCTCACCAACGGGTCTTTATTCAAATGCCCTGCCGTCTGCGTCTTCGGATCTAAAAGTACTTCCCGGAGAGGAGTGGCTCTGTACTGCCCCCCCCCCCCCCAGTTCTCCATTCTGCGTCTTCGATCCTTCTAAATGCCCCCGACACCCTCTTTCTGGTCCGCCGAAATGGGCATTACTGCATTGGCCTGGCTGTGCATGTCCTACAGCATGCAGACGGGATTGTTCTGCACAGGACGATGCCCGACCTGGACTACCAGGAAGTATTTGTCATTGTATTGTAACAACCGAAATTGTACAATGAAATTCTAAAGTGCAATTTTCCAGCAAAACCAAAACATAACATTCCATTCCTACATGCATTGAATTGCACACACCCCTTATCAACATGGCCACTTAGCAGCATTTAACATGGTTATGGCTGAAGGATAAAAACTGTTCTTTAATCTATTTGTCTTAGTTTTTAGAAGTCTAAAACGTTTCCAGAAGGCAAATGTTAAAATAAATATGGCAATCTCCATATACAGTACATTTCACTTCAGTTGATCTTTTAACCAATTTGATTTTGAAAAGCGTAATTTCTTTTGCCAGGCATACTGCATGATACATAGTTGGAATGAAGTACATTTGAAATGTATAACCTTGAGACACGTTTTCCACTTGTATTGGAAACCTGCATCGTGTTTACCGCAGGGTAACGCAATGGCAGGACAATGGGGCCTAGCACACTTAATAAGTCACCCCAGAAATGCCCGATCTGCCGCCACAAAGTAAACAGCATGTTACCGGCCGACTTCCATGGTGGCAGAAGTAATGTTAGTCAATGAGATGCAAGAATTTTAAAAATGTTGGTGGCGAGCATAAGCAGAACACCTGACCCTGTCGGCAGGGTCATATGTTAGTCATTTTGTGTGGTGCAATGAGGTGGGGCATCGCACGACAAACGCGCATGTCAAGTGTAAAACTGGCCTTAAAGAGGAACTGTAACCAACGTATGAACTTCATCCCAATCAGTAGCCGATATGCCTTACCCACAAGAAATCTTTCCCTTTTCTCAAACAGATTATCGGGATCTGTATGGCTGATATTGGGCTCTATTCACAAAACTTCTCATAAATGACTTATCACATTGTTGATAAAATTCCCTTTCAGCACATTTGCAGGCAAAATATCCACTCAAAGTAAGTTGTTCCTGATTAACCTAATTTCAATATTACTTTTCTTAGCTTAATTATATTATATTTTGCTCTTTAGGAGCTTAAAAAAGTAACATAGACAAGGCGAAAACCGGTGAAACAGCTTTGTGAATCAGGCCCATTGTGGCGAAACCCCTCCCACAGTGTGATGTCTGATATCACACGGTGGGAGCTTTGTTGGAAAATAACAGCTGTTTCCAACTGCCACAAAAGCAGCATCTCCTTCCACAGACATCATCTGCCAGCAGTAAAGATGTTACCACCAGTGATACATTTCAGAATGTAACTCGGGGAGAGAATAGATTTTACAATGGGCAAACGCTCACTAAATCACTGAAATAATTTTTGTACAAATTAAGCACTTTTTTATAAAGTTATTTTCACTGTAGTTCCTCATTAAAATGTTGTCTGGCAGACAGTCCTATTATTGACATAGTTTGCTAGTCCAACCAGCACTATAAAGTCTACAGTCAGTTTTGGCTGACAGTGTAAAAGGCGCTCTTTACCATATAGGGGTACATTCACTAAATTGCAGTAAGCAGAATAATATATGTGAAGTCTTATGCTACATACACACTTGAAAGATATCAGACCAATTTTACCCCCTTCCATGTAGTATGAGAGCCATACTCTACAGTCTATTCTATGGAGCTGAACTCCCCATCAGACAGAAATCTTTGCAAGATGCTGCACACATTCAAAAGATCATTATCTGCAAAAGATCTGTTCCTGCCTAAGATCAGTTCCTGCAAAATGCATTCATAGTCTATGATATCTGCAGATCCTCATACACACCTTGTTTAACAGACATTCATCTGCAGATCAGATCCACCAGGATGGATTTTCAGATCTGCAGATGATTGTCAGATATGCAGATGATTGTCAGTTAAACAAGGTGTGTATGATGATCTGCAGATCTCATAGACTATGAATGCAATTTGCAGGAACGGATCTTTTGCAGGAACAGATCTTTTCCAGATAATCTTTTTGAATGTGTACAGCATCTTTGTGTTCAGCATCTTGCAAAGGTTTTATCTGATGGGGAGTGCAGCTCCATAGAATAGACTGTGTAGAGTATGGCTCTCATACTACATGGAAGGGGGTAAAATTGATCTGATATCTTTCATTTATCTTTCAAGTGTGTATGTAGCATTAGTAGCGCTTAATTCATTGCTTGTAATGTATTGCATTGCGTTCTACACATCATGTGGTAAGACTTTGCGCACATTGTTCTGCTTACCACTATTTAGTGAATATACTTTATGCCATAGTCTGGTGTATATAACATTTTAACATAGCAATCATTGCACATGTGTCAAACGTACTGTATATGGAGCGCTGTAAAAAACAGAGCAGGAGATTTGGGTGCAGCCGGCGCCACCATTTACCGTAATAGGAATTGCGGCTCTGGCAACGCTCAATTAGTAATTTAGGTGCCGTCCAAAGACTGAGCGAAAAGAACTACGAAAACACTGTAATTTGGTGCCAGCAGTAGCTGGAAGCCAAATTTCATTATTCCCCACTATCCATGGCGGCCTGGAGTGGGAACAGTAATTAACGCTGCTAGGCAGGCTCTCACGAGTAATCACGCGTGATTACTCGTGATACAAATGAAGCTCAATTGCTGCAGCTGAGCGGCTGGTTGATAAGGGGTTAATTGCCCATAATGCTGCCGTCCGCCCTGCGTTTCAAAGAGACTGCGCGCGTCCTATTGGTCGCGTTGCAAGCCTTCCTTCAAGGCGGAAGAAGGAAGTGCGATATGGTGAGGCTTGCAACGTGACCAATAGGACGAGTGCAAGCTCTATGAAATGCAGGGTAGACGGCGGCGTTAGGGGGCAATTAAAGGGACTCCGTACACAGTGTGCACCTATTATTTAGCCGCTTGGCGATTTGGGAGCAGCATAAAGCCGATAAAGGACTTATCCTGCACCTGCACAAGTCCCAGCAGCAGGCATGCTCTCACGAGTAATCATGAGTAATTACTCATGATTCAAATGAAGCTTAATAGCCACAGCTGAGCGGCTGGTTGATAAGGAGTTAAAGGGACTCCGAGCAGTTTTGAAGCTCTCTTTCTCCTCTTTCCAACGATCTATATAAACCGTCGCCCTACGCCTTTTCGTTTTTGTTATTTTTTGCAATCAAAATTACGGCCGCCTCGATTTTGATCACGAAAATAATGAAAACTAAAAGACATAGGGCGACTGTTTATATATCGTTGGATAGAGGAGAAAGAGAGCTTCAAAATGGTATGCATCTTTCCATAGTTTCTGCACTGCTCGGAGTCCCTTTAACTCCTTATCAACCAGCCGCTGAGCTGTGGCTATTAAGCTTCATTTGAATCATGAGTAATCAATGATTGATTACTCATGAGAGCATACCTGCTGCTGGGACTTGTGCAGGTGCAGGATAAGTCCTTTATCGGCTTTACCCTGCTCCCAAATCTCCAGGCGGCTAAATAGGTGCACACTGTGTATACATATGTTTTCCCACACACAACACTAGCATTTCACGCATTGGTTGCATTTCTCTTTCTTTACACTGCAATACAAAATTTTTATGTACATTCTTTCAGCCATTGGATGGTGTTGCTGTTCATCAAATAGAACGTCCCCACAATAGTCTCTGCAATGGAAACATGTATGGATTGATTTTAATAGATTGGCTAGTGCAACACATTTTATGTGAAGTGGCCTTTAGGTGAACATTGATACTTATGGGAATATACCCTCTTATCTCATATCAACACATTCTAAAAATATGAACCGTGTGCTAAAGCAGCACGATCACTTAGAGCATGTAACACTGCTAAGGTATTCAAAGGTTTTTTCAATGGATGTACGAGTTTCCCGGGAAATTAAACACATTTTTGCCAAATCCTCTGCTCCAGTGCAGAGGCCAAAGGGGAATTATGTTGGCAGGGCAACATTGCAGTGGGTATGGGGGGATTGGGCAGGGGAGGACACCTAGATCACCCACTTTCTTGTTTGCTAAGTAAAACGAATAACATATATTTGTATGTGTAGCCCAAAAGAATAAAATATTTGTCGGGTAACTTTGTAAACATTATCAGTACTATTACAGATGTGGTTCAGAGGTGCCAAAGTGAACTAAAATAAATTCAAATAAAAGTTTATAAAAGGGGAGGTAAAGATGGACTTTAACTCCTTCCAAAGGAAACTTGGAGATGATCTAGGTACCGTATATTCCGGCGTATAAGACGACCCCCAACTTTTTCAGTTAAAATATAGAGTTTGTAATAAACTCACCATATAAGACTACCCCTCTTCCAACGTACACCAAATTAAAAAAAAAATCATATACTGGTGCTGTACTGTATGTGGTACCCAGTATATAACAGTATATAGTCAATTGACTGGTTGGATTGGTCAGCTCTCCCTGTCTCACTGTTTATCAGAGCGGTATGGAAGAATAGATCGCGCTGTGCCCATAAAGCATGCCTCTTTCACCTGTCTGGCCCACCCTTGTATCCTATTTACCTCCCTCTCCGCCTCTCAGATCTCGCACATGTGCACCTGCCCCGCTTCACTACAGTCCTCAGCAGCGAGATCTGAGAGATGGTAACAGGATAGGGGGTATCATCCGGCATCAATGATACCCGGCGTATAAGACGACCCCCAACTTTTCAGAAGATTTTCAAGGGTTAAAAAGTAGTCTTATACGCAGGAATATACAGTAACTAACTTTTAATTAACCCCCCCCTACAAAAAAAAAGCAAACCCACAACTCTTATAAAAATGCAACACATTTCTTGGGACTGAGATTTCGCTTCCTCAGGCAAGTATAGATAGTAATATCTTAGTTGAGCTATGATCGAGCCCAGTCCCTCAGTGTCACAGCAAGTATCCAAATTTGCATTACTAGAATGGCAGTGAACAGTAGATAACCATTTTAAAACAATGTTATAAACAATAATGCATTATACTTTTGCATTTTTATCTCTGAGATTCGCCTTGCTCAGTTAAAGAAATGACCCATCACTAGCATCTGTTACAGGCCCACACAGTATTAGGTGAGACTATATGCACACTGCACCCAGAGTCTGGCACCATACTTGTTAAAATGCTGCAAGAAATGGCAAAGTTGATTTCCCACTGTGGCATTTGCCAGGGAAGCCAGCTTAGTGATCTGGAAGTGGCCAGGGAATAATCTGGTGCGTTCCCTGGCCACCTAGTGCTTGTCTGAGTTTTATGCCTGTGGACAATAAGACACAGGTGTGATATTAAGGCCAGTAGAACTGAGTGATAGAGAGCACTGAGCTCAGTTTGTGTCTGAAGGAGGAAAGGTCGGGAAGGGAGGGGGTCGGGGGGTAGAGAGAGTGCTGTGTGTTTGTTTGCGTTCTGAAAAAACAAACTTAGTATGCTGCTGTTATTTTACATTGACTGTGACTATTTCTCCTGTTGTGTTATTCAGGCAATGCTACAAAGTGAGTTAGCCAGGAGCCAGACGGCTGATGATTGTTTCATGTTTTGTTGTTTTTAGGCAAACTTATGAATAAACTGCAGGCAGCATGCAGATCATAAGTGACCCAGCACTCCTGTTAGTCCCCCGCTGACCCTGGTGAGCATGTGTATTGGCTCACATCCTACACTCTATGCTCAGTGAGGGCTGAAGTCCTAATGAGAGCTGCATGGAGATCATATGCAATATAGAGACACACAGGAGACAGTAGTGAAGACTTAAGAAGCTGTGGGGAAAATATGTATTTCTAACATTATTCAAACAGAGCTTAGCAAACAATACAACTAGTCAGCTATCCGCAAAAGAGCAGACACCGCTCTTACTTTCACATTCCCATAGTGTATATTCAGACTGAAATCTGTTATGCAGTCATATGCATTATTGATTGAAACCTCACTTTAACAGTTTACTGCGCTAAGGTATGAATATATACAGCCTGAATCCTCCCAATATAATTTTTTTTTTTTTTTTTTTTTTTTTTTTTAGTTTTAGCTGGAGTAGGGAAAAGTTAGACCCAATGTCATTTTATTATTTGTCTGAGAGCCAACAGTAAATATTTGCTCTAACTGTCTTTTGTGGAACCCATGAGAGTAACCAGAAGTGGGTTACATTTCGCCTAAGAATCACTGCAATAAACTTTTGCCAGATGCACTAATCCATTCTGAAAAAAATTTGCAGCATGCTTGTTTCTGGCGTTATTTAGACACTACTGCAGCCAAATAGATCAGCAGGGCTGCCAGGCATTGTCTAAAAGGTAATAAATATGGCAGCCTCCATATTCTTCTCACTACAGTTGTCCTGTTCTCTATCCACATATACACACATTTTCTCCTAGTCCCTGTATACTCAGCTTCTGCACCAGGTTATTGGCCTCAATTCACCAGAGAGGAGTTAGTAAGAGATAAAAGGTCTGTATTTTATCTCATGCGGTATTTTAACACCTTGTTTGCAATTCACCACTGTGAAAGGATAGACAGAGGAGGGTTTCGGTAGCGGGCGATAATGGTGCGATAATGGTGCGATAATGGAGCGATATGGATGCGAAAACCGAGCGATAAACGGTCGATATGCGGTGTTAATGATTTGCATGCGATACTTTGCCTCTCTAGATGCTGGAAGTAAAGGATTGTGGGTAGGAGGAGGAGGAGGTTATTACCAGCATGTGACCGCACAGGGTTTCCCTCCCTGTTTGACCCTCTCCTTCCATTACAAATCCCTCCCTCTGTTCTACATATTAAGCATACTAAGCAATATTAAGCCTTTACAATATTAACCACTTCCCGAATGCCTAACGCACAGAGGCGGCCGGGAAGTGTGCCCTGCAAGGACCGGCTCACCCACAGAGGCGGCGGACCTTGTAAGGGCATGGGCGGAGCGATCGCGTCAACCATGACGCGATCCTCCGCTGGCGCCTGCCGCCGCTCACCCGCCGCAACATCCCGCCAGCCATACGGAAGCGCCGGCGGGATGTTAACCCCGCGATCGCCGCATACAAAGTGTATAATACACTTTGTAATGTTTACAAAGTGTATTATACAGGCTGCCTCCTGCCCTGGTGGTCCCAGTGTCCGAGGGACCAACAGGGCTGGCTGCAGCCACCCTATGTCACACCCAAGCACACTGATTCCCCCCCCCCCTGCCCCAGATCGCCCACAGCACCCCTCAGGACCCCCACCCTGCCCACCCCCCAGACCCCTGTTTGCACCCAATCACCCCCCTAATCACCCATCCATCACTCCCTGTCACTATCTGTCAATGCTATTTTTTTTACCCCCCCCTGCTCCCTGCCCCCTCCTGATCACCCCCACCCCTCAGATTCTCCCCAGACCCCCCCCCCTCCCCCTGTGTACTGTATGCATCTATCCCCCTGATCACCTGTCAATCACCCCCTGTCACTGCCACCCATCAATCAGCCCCTAACCTGCCCCTTGCGGGAAATCTGATCACCCACCCACACCAATAGATCGCCCGCAGATCCGACATCAGATCACCACCCAAGCGCAGTGATTACATCTATTCTCTCCTCTAAACACCCACTAATTACCCATCATTCACCCATCAATCACCCCCTATCACCACCTGTCACTGTTACCCATCAGATCAGACCCTAATCTGCCCCTTGCGGGCACCCAATCACCCGCCTACACGCTCAGATTGCCCTCAGACCCCCCCTTATCAATTCGCCAGGGCATTATTTACATCTGTTCTTCCCTGTAATAACCCACTGATCACCTGTCAATCACCCATCAATCACCCCCTGTCACTGCCACCCATCAATCAGCCCCTAACCTGCCCCTAGCGGGCAATCTTTTCACCCACCGACACCAATAGATCGCCCGCAGATCCGACGTCCGATCACCTCCCAAGTGCATTGTTTACATCTGTTCTCTACCCTAAACACCCACTAATTACCCATCAATCGCTCCCTGTCACTGCTACCTATCAGATTAGACCCCTATCTGCCCCTAGGGCACTCAATCACCCGCCCACACCCTTAGAATGCCCTCAGACCCCAGCCCTGATCACCTCGCCAGTGCATTGCTTGCATCTATTCCCCCCTCTAATCACACCTTGAGACACCCATCAATCACCTCCTGTCACCCCCTAGCACACCTACCCATCAGATCAGGCCCTAATTTGCCCCGTGTGGGCTCCTGATCACTCGGCCAAACCCTCAGATCCCCCTCAGACCCCCTTTTGATCACCTCCCCAGTGCATTGATTGCATCTATTTTCCCCTCTAACCACCCCCTGAGACACCCTCAATCACCTCCTGTCACCCCCCTAGCACTCCTATCCATCAGATCAGGCCCAATACAACCTGTCATCTAAAAGGCCACCCTGCTTATGACCGGTTCCACAAAATTCGCCCCCTCATAGACCACCTGTCATCAAAATTTGCAGATGCTTATACCCCTGAACAGTCATTTTGAGACATTTGGTTTCCAGACTACTCACGGTTTTAGGCCCGTAAAATGCCAGGGCGGTATAGGAACCCCACAAGTGACCCCATTTTAGAAAAGACACCCTAAGGTATTCTGTTAGGTGTATGACGAGTTCATAGATTTTATTTTTTGTCAAGTTAGCGGAAATTGATTTTTATTGTTTTGTTTTTCACAAAGTGTCATTTTTCACTAACTTGTGACAAAAAATAAAATCTTCTATGAACTCGCCATACACCTAATGGAATACCTTGGGGTGTCTTCTTTCTAAAATGGGGTCACTTGTGGGGTTCCTATACTGCCCTGGCATTTTAGGGGCCCTAAACCGTGAGGAGTAGTCTAGAAAACAAATGCCTCAAAATGACCTGTGAATAGGACGTTGGGCCCCTTAGCGCACCTAGGCTGCAAAAAAGTGTCACATGTGATACCGCCGTACTCAGGAGAAGTAGTATAATGTGTTTTTGGGTCTATTTTTACACATACCCATGCTGGGTGGGAGAAATCTCTCTGTAAATGGACAATTGTGTGTAAAAAAAAAATAAAATCAAACAATTGTCATTTACAGAGATATTTCTCCCACCTAGCATGGGTATGTGTAATAATACACCCCAAAACACATTATAATACTTCTCCTGAGTACGGCGGTACCACATGTGTGGCACTTTTTTACACCCTAAGTATGCTAAGGGGCCCAAAGTCCAATGAGTACCTTTAGGATTTCACAGGTCGTTTTGCGACATTTGGTTTCAAGACTACTCCTCACGGTTTAGGGCCCCTAAAATGCCAGGGCAGTATAGGAACCCCACAAATGACTCAATTTTAGAAAGAAGACACCCCAAGGTATTCCGTTAGGAGTATGGTGAGTTCATAGAAGATTTTATTTTTTGTCACAAGTTAGCGGAAAATTACACTTTGTGAAAAAAAAAATTAAAATCAATTTCCGCTAACTTGTGACAAAAAAATAAAAACTTCTATGAACTCACCATACTCCTAACGGAATACCTTTGGGTGTCTTCTTTCTAAAATGAGGTCATTAGTGGGGTTCCTATACTGCCCTGGCAATTTAGGGGCCCTAAACCGTGAGGAGTAGTCTTGAAACAAAAATGACCTGTGAAATCCTAAAGGTACTCATTGGACTTTGGGCCCCTTAGCGCAGTTAGGGTACAAAAAAGTGCCACACATGTGGTATCACCGTACTCGGGAGAAGTAGTATAATGTGTTTTGGGGTGTATTTTTACACATACCCATGCTGGGTGGGAGAAATACCTCTGTAAATGACAATCTTTTGATTTTTGTTTACACACAATTGTCCATTTACAGAGTTATTTCTCCCACCCAGCATGGGTATTTGTAAAAATACACCCCAAAACACATTGTACTACTTCTCCCGAGTACGGCGATACCACATGTGTGGCACTTTTTTGCACCCTAACTGCGCTAAGGGGCCCAAAGTCCAATGAGTACCTTTAGGATTTCACAGGTCATTTAGAGAAATTTCGTTTCAAGACTACTCCTCACGGTTTAGGGCCCTTAAAATGCCAGGACAGTATAGGAACCTCACAAATGACCCCATTTTATAAAGAAGACACCCCAAGGTATTCTGTTAGTAGTACGGTGAGTTCATAGAAGATTTTATTTTTTGCCACAAGTTAGCGGAAATTGATTTTTATTGGTTTTTTTCACAAAGTGTCATTTTCCGCTAATTTGTGACAAAAAATAAAATCTTCTATGAACTCACCATACTCCTAACGGAATACCTCGGGGTGTCTTCCTTCTAAAATGGGGTCATTTGTGAGGTTCCTATACTGTCCTGGCATTTTAGGGGCCCTAAACCGCGAGGAGTAGTCTTGAAACGAAATTTCTCAAAATGACCTGTGAAATCCTAAAGGTACTCATTGGACTTTGGGCCCCTTAGCGCAGTTAGGGTGCAAAAAAGTGCCACACATGTGGTATCGCCGTACTCAGGAGAAGTAGTGTAATGTGTTTTGGGGTGTATTTTTACACATACCCATGCTGGGTGGGAGAAATCTCTCAGTAAATGGACAATTGTGTGTAAAAAAAAATAATCAAAAAATTGTCATTTACAGAGAGATTTCTCCCACCCAGCATGGGTACGTGTAAAAATACACCCCAAAACACATTATACTACTTCTCCTGAGTACGGCAATACCACATGTGTGGCACTTTTTTGCAGCCTAACTGCGCTAAGGGGCCCAAAGTCCAATGAGCACCTTTAGGCTTTACAGGGGTGCTACAATTTAGCACCCCCCAAAATGTCAGGACAGTAAACACACCCCACAAATGACCCCATTTTGGAAAGTAGACACTTCAAGGTATTCAGAGAGGAGCATAGTGAGTCCGTGGCAGGTTTCATTTTTTTTTTTTGTCGCAAGTTAGAAGAAATGGAAACTTTTTTTTTTTTTTTTTTTGTCACAAAGTGTCATTTTCCGCTTACTTGTGACAAAAAATATCTTCTATGAACTCACTATGCCTCTCAGTGAATACTTTGGGATGTCTTCTTTCCAAAATGGGGTCATTTGGGGGGTATTTATACTATCCTGGAATTCTAGCCCCTCATGAAACATGACAGGTGGTCAGAAAAGGCAGAGATGCTGGAAAATGGGAAAATTCACTTTTTGCACCATAGTTTGTAAACGCTATAACTTTTACCCAAACCGATATACACTGAATGGGTTTTTTTTTAATCAAAAACATGTTTGTCCACATTTTTCACGCTGCATGTATACAGAAATTTTACTTTATTTGAAAAATGTCAGCACAGAAAGTTAAAAAAATCATTTTTTTGCCAAAATTCATGTCTTTTTTGATGAATATAATAAAAAGTAAAAATCGCATCAGCAATCAAATAGCACCAAAAGAAAGCTTTATTAGTGACAAGAAAAGGAGCCAAAATTCATTTAGGTGGTAGGTTGTATGAGCGAGCAATAAACCGTGAAAGCTGCAGTGGTCTGAATGGAAAAAAAGTGGCCGGTCCTTAAAGAGACTCCGTAACAAAAATTGCATCCTGTTTTTTATCATCCTACAAGTTCCAAAAGCTATTCTAATGTGTTCTGGCTCACTGCAGCACTTTCTACTATAACAGTCTCTGTAATAAATCAATGTATCTTTCCCTTGTCAGACTTGTCGGCCTGTTTCTGGAAGGCTGCCAAGTTCTTCAGTGTTGTGGTTCTGTGATGAATCTCCCCCTCCAGGCCACTCTCTGCACACTGCCTGTGTGTTATTTAGATTATGGCAGATTCTCTCTTCTCTCTTATCTTTTACAAGCTGGATAAATCGTCCTCTGAGCTGGCTGAGCTTTCACATACTGAAGAATTACAGACAAGGGCAAAGCTGTTTGCAGGAAGAAACGAGCAGCCTGAAACTTCAGTGCATGAGAGCAGAAGGGGGAAAGAAACACACAATGATCTCTTGAGATACAAAAGGAAGGGTGTATACAGCCTGCTTGTGTATGGATGTATTTTCTATGTGTAGAGATGCTGTACATCAACCTACTTCCTGTTTTGGTGGCCATTTTGTTTGTTTATAAACAAACTTTTTAAAACTGTTTTTAACCACTTTTAATGCGGCGGGGAGCAGCGAAATTGTGACAGAGGGTAATAGGAGATGTCCCCCAACGCACTGGTATGTTTACTTTTGTGCGATTTTAACAATACAGATTCTCTTTAAGGGGGGTAAAGCCCACGGTCCTCAAGTAGTTAAGTGGATGGGTGAAACGGAGGAGGTATTTGGATACATTTTCATACTCACTCCCCATGAAAAATGTATCCAGATTCCTCCTTTGTTTCATCCATCCACTTAATATTGTAAATGCTTAATATTGCTTAATATGCTAAATATTGTAAATGGGCTGCTTTCTGGTGTCTGAAACATGTACAGTATAGGCTGTTACTGTGTGCTGCTAGTAAACTAGCTGCAGAGTGAGCTGCTCTCTGGGCGTACATCAAAAAAGGGCATCGGGAAAAAGGGCGCGTGGTGTAAACGATAAGCAGTTTTATCGTTTATAAAAATATTGTGTAGAATTTCGTTTACAAATAGTGTTTTAAGAATTTATAAATCATTAAAAAATGTGTATGAAATCAGCAATTCTTAAAACGTTAATCTTCCCTGTTTCTAAACTGAAACTTATAATTACGTTTGTTAAAAACCCTCCCTGTACCTATCCCTAACCCCTAGACCCCCTGGTGGTGCCTAAACCTAAGACCCCCCTGGTGGTGCCTAAACATAAGACCCTCTATGGATAATAATGTTTTACAAACATTAATAAATAAAAAATTTAAATAAAAAAATGTAAATTTTTTTTGGGTGGATAATGTTTTAAAAATGTTTGACAAATAGTGATTTAGTATCTTTATAAACGTTATTCGTCACAGGCTCATTTTGTAAAGTTAAATCATCACGAGCACAGTTTTATAAAACCTTAAAAATCTCCGGGCGCCATTTGTAAAACGTTAATAATCTCCAGCGCCTTTTTTTCCCTGCTCAGCGCCCATTAAACGATATTTATAATGGGAGTGAATGGGGCGCCCTTTTTGTCCACTTGTCTCATGCGCCCAAATCTTCTGCTCTCTGGTGCCTGAAATATGTACAGTATAGGCTGCTACTGTGTGCTGCTAGTGAACTAGCTGCAGAGTGAGCTGCTCTCTGGTGCCTGAAATATGTACAGTATAGGCTGTTACTGTGTGCTGCTAGTAAACTAGCTGCAGAGTGAGCTGCTCTCTGGTGCCTGAAATATGTACAGTATAGGCTGTTACTGTGTGCTGCTAGTAAACTAGCTGCAGAGTGAGCTGCTCTCTGGTGCCTGAAATATGTACAGTATAGGCTGTTACTGTGTGCTGCTAGTAAGCTAGCTGCAGAGTGAGCTGCTCTCTGGTGCCTGAAATATGTACAGTATAGGCTGTTACTGTGTGCTGCTAGTAAGCTAGCTGCAGAGTGAGCTGCTCTCTGGTGCCTGAAACATGTACAGTATAGGCTGTTACTGTGTGCTGCTAGTGAACTAGCTGCAGAGTGAGCTGCTCTCTGGTGCCTGAAATATGTACAGTATAGGCTGTTACTGTGTGCTGCTAGTAAGCTAGCTGCAGAGTGAGCTGCTCTCTGGTGCCTGAAATATGTACAGTATAGGGTTACTGAGTGCTGCTAGTAAGCTAGCTGCAGAGTGAGCTGCTCTCTGGTGCCTGAAACACGTACAGTATAGGCTGTTACTGTGTGCTGCTAGTAAACTAGCTGCAGAGTGAGCTGCTCTCTGGTGCCTGAAACACGTACAGTATAGGCTGTTACTGTGTGCTGCTAGTGAACTAGCTGCAGAGTGAGCTGCTCTCTGGTGCCTGAAATATGTACAGTATATGCTGCTACTGTGTGCTGCTAGTAAACTAGCTGCAGAGTGAGCTGCTCTCTGGTGCCTGAAATATGTACAGTATATGCTGCTACTGTGTGCTGCTAGTAAACTAGCTGCAGAGTGAGCTGCTCTCTGGTGCCTGAAATATGTACAGTATAGGCTGTTACTGTGTGCTGCTAGTAAACTAGCTGCAGAGTGAGCTGCTCTCTGGTGCCTGAAACATGTACAGTATAGGCTGTTACTGTGTGCTGCTAGTAAACTAGCTGCAGAGTGAGCTGCAGCAGCTGTGAGAAAAAGAAGATATCTCCAGGTACATTCAGGGGATGAATAGATGAAAAAATAACGAATGGCCACACACACTTTTTTTCCCTCGTGAATTGTGATTTTGAGAAAAAATAACGACTAACTATTGCCTATTTATCGCATGGATTTCTCTCTGTCGATATTTCACCCTATACTTCTGGAGAATTGCTATTTGGAGATATCACAAGAGGTAAATTACCTCCCATGAGATAAATAGGTAGGTAACCACTGGTGAATTGAGGCCAATATTGTGAGAAACAGAGTCAAAAGCCTGCAAAGTTCAAGTATACCACAGGTATTGCGTTCACGAGATTTAAACTTGCATTCACCAACCGCCTAAAAGCTAAATATGCTGGTGAGACGGACCTGTCTTTTCCATAAACCAACGTTGGTGTCACTGGTGGCACTCGTAACATTGACACTGTATGTTGGTGGTGCTGCATACTTTTTTACACATAGACTTTTTTTTTTTCACACCACTACATATTATTGTCTTTTCTTGTAGCTGTATCCTTATCTTTCTAAATGGTATTAAAGGGTACCTAAACTGAGGGATATGGATGTTTACTTTTTAAACAATACCAGTTGCCTGGCAGCCCTGCTAATCTCTTTGAATGCAGTAGTGGCTGAATCACACACCTGCAACAAGCATGCAGCTAATCCAGTCTGAATTCAGTCAGAGCACCTGATCTGCATGCACGGTGAGGGGCTGTGGTTAAAAGTATTAGACACACAGGATCAGCAGAAGAGTCAGGCAATTGGTATTATTGTAAAAGGAAAAACCCATATCCTTCTCAGCTTAGGTTCCCTTTAAGTAGCTAAACACACAGCACTGAAATAATTTCTCCACTTATGACTTCGTTCTTATACCCTGGTTGGGGCTAAATACTAGATCAGAGTTCCCCAGCCCAATCCTCAAGGCCCACCACCAACAGTACATGTTTTGCAGAAAACCACAGACATGCACAGGTGGGGTAATTAGTATCTCAGCAGAGCTGATTAACTACATCTGTGGATTTCCACAAAACGTGCACTGCTGGTGGGCCTTGCGGACAGGGTTGGGAACACTGTACTAGATGATGCAAGTGTCCTATGTGGTTGCTGCTTAGTGGACCAAGGCGCGTATATCAAAAAAGGGCGCCTGGAAAAAAGGGCACGAGATATAGCTGAAATTATAGGTTGTAATGTAAAACAATAATTTTCGTTTATAGCTTGTAAATGAAAAATGTAGTGCTAAATCGGTTAACTACACGGAAATTAAACGGCAAAATACCGTCTATAAAAAACGAATTCTGTAATGAAACGTCAAATAGCGTCTATAACAAAAAACGATATTTACACTTGTATTAAGCATAGTAATACAATGGTAGATTTTACAGCTATTTTACTGCAATTATACCTAACTGTAGGCTCATACAGATCTCTTCCTATCCCATAGACCCCCTCTTTGTTTAAATATACATCATTTAATAAATTGTATATATTACATATATTGTGCTGTAACTATACCTAACCTTACACTCACACAGAACCCTCCCTGTACCTATCCCTAACCCCTAGACCAGACCACCCTGGTGGTGCCTAACCCTAACCACCCCCCTGGTGGTGCCTAACCCTAAAACTCCCCTGGTGGTGTATATTGTACTTTAACTATACCTGATCCTACTCTGACACAGAACCCTCCCTGTACCTATCCCTAACCCCGAGACCCCCCATGTGCTACTCAACCCTAAGAGCCCCATTGTGCTGCCTAACCATAAGACCCCCCCCTGGTGGTGCCTAACCCTAAGACTCCCCTGGTGGTGCCTAACCCTAAAACTCCCCTCGTGTTGCCTAACCCTAACCACCCCCCTGGTGGTGCCTAACCCTAACCACCCCCCTGGTGGTGCCTAACCCTAACCACCCCCCTGGTGGTGCCTAACCCTAACCCCCCCCCCCCCCCGCCCCCCCCCGGTGGTGCCTAACCCTAACCATCCCCACTGCACAAACACCCTTACACACATATAAACAATAATATATATAATCCTTAAAATACTTCACTATAAATAACAAGAATAGAATAATTTATATATTTGTAATAGAATAGCCTTATATATACAGTATTAGCGATATATTAGTGTTAATAAAGCTATAATCTACGCATAATAAGTGTGAGAAACAAAGTGAATACCAAGAGCGGTGTATTTCTAATAAAATAAGGTTGAAAACGATATTTAAAAACCACTTAAGGACCACTTAAGGCTCGCCGGCAAAATGTAAACACGTGGGGAAGAAATCCCCGCCGTTTACATCATACGGCGCAGCAGCGCCGTGACGTAGCTCGGCGATCCCCGGCCTCTGAAGCCTATCCTTCAATGCGCAGGACGGATATTCGTCCTGCGCAGCCCATGGAGGGAGAGGGAGGGACGGGAAGGCAGGGAGCGCGGAAAATGCTGTGGAGGGGGCTTTGAAGAGCCCCCCCCCCCACAGATCACAAACAGCCGGTGGCAATCAGACCCCCCCAGCAGGACATCCCCCTAGTGGGGAAAAAAGGGGGACGTCTGATCGCCAAGGCTCAATCCTGATCGGTGCTGTGGGCTGGAGAGCCCACGCAGCACCGATCACTGCAGAAAGCCCTGGTCCTTAAGTGGATGTTATACGTATGAAAACAAATTTTAAATGACAATAGAAGTGTAGATGAAAATTTACCTAGTTTCAGTCCTGTAAGCGAAATTTTAAAACCGGGAAAATAAGTTAAAGCTCCTATAAGCGAAATTTAAAAAACCAAAAATAAGTATAACACAGTCAAAACGAACTTGTAAACGATCTTTGTTATAAACCTTATGCTGTAAACTAAAACTTTTGTTAACACGATCCCTGCAACCGCTGTTTCTCGGATGCCCTTTTTTCCTGTCGGGCGCCGAATAGCCGATATTTTGCATTGCAGTCTATGTCGGCACCCTTTTTGTCCACTAGCCATATGCGCCCTTTTTTTACTAGCCCCGGACCAAGGCATTATAGAATAGCCGATTGAGCTTTCCAAACTTAAGAATTTGTGCATTATTCAGATAAGAAAAAAACGCAACAGGAGCACTGTTCATGAATACTTGTGCACTGGCAGAATATATGTACGTTGTGGGTGGCTGAAGCACACATTCACATTTTGCATGTGGACCATAATCTAACTGGAGAGGGTAGGTGTCTGAAAGAAGCACTTGCAGATCGAACCCATTTTTGTCAATAGCTATCTAATCATCACAAGCAATTAAACTTTCTGAGAAGCAGGATTAGTCAGAAGTGGAAAGCTATTGTCATGATTCACAAGTAACAAGCTTCTATACAACTGAGCACAACTCTCCGAAAACCCTCTTTTTGAATTGTTTACGTGGATTATTCAGTGTTATTATATGTACAAAACACATAACAGAAAGTTATGAGATAAGATTTGACCACTTAATGTAAGTTAATTGCTTCCCCGCTCGCTGCTGGCTGATTTTAAATCTAGCAAAAAATAGCTGGAGGGGGGCACGGATGGGGGAGCCCTGGGGGGGAACTGACCCCCACCTCCTCACCACTGTGCCTGCTGCTCTCTCCTAAAGGCTATCTATCGGGGAGGAGGGGCCTAATTCACTCAATTTTTTTTATGAAGAATTTCATAAAGTACAGTGTTCTAAGACTAGCTCTGTGGTGCCCCCTCCTATAGTTGTCATCCCAGGCATCTTCCAGATTTGCCTATGGCTACAAACTGTCCTGCCTGTAAGCTGTAGCATTTGTATAAAATTTGAGGGGGTTAATCTGCCAAGAAAATACTGCGCAGAAAAAGTGGGATCAGCGCATCACCAGGCCGCCTCTGAATGGCCTCAGCTCAGAGATGCGCTGAGCCCCCCCAGGAACCACAAACGCACCTTGAACCCAAACAGAGGCTCTGCATATACACCAAAGAAAAACTAACAAGTGGGAGCAGCTGACCAGAATTAAATCAAACATAGCAAAGAAATGAACAGCGCTACTTAAAAACAGATGAATGCTTACCTGCAAAAAAGTGCAGACCCCACTCATGCTATGTTTGATTTAATTCTGGTCAGCTGCTCCCACTTGTTAGTTTTTCTTTGGTGTATATGCAGAGCCTCTGTTTGGGTTCAAGGTGCGTTTGCAGTTTCTGGGGGGGCTCAGCGCATCTCTGAGCTGAGGCCATTCAGAGGCGGCCTGGTGATGCGCTGATCCCACTTTTTCTGCGCAATTCTTAATTTTACTTAGAATACATACTGACTGAAGCACACAGGCTGCATTTTTCCCTATGATGATAAATCTGGCTTTCCTGGCAGCGTGACCGCATGCTGGTTGGTGTCAGTTAGCCATGCGGGCACACCGCTTACACTAACTAATCACACTGCTTGTTTTCCCTGTCACACTGAGTAACAAAGAAATATTCCTTTGTTGAGTTGGGACTTGCGTGACATTTCACATTGATGATTTTTTTTTTTTTTCATTTCTCCTTGAAGTTTCAGAGAATATTAAACACACTGCACTTACAATATTTTATATATGAAAACCAAATCTAATATCTAAACAGAAAATGTAATTCCTTAAATTGTCTTTTCTACATTAAACTTGGCTTTTTTGCGGTTATGTATTTTTTTATGTTTTTTTTTTCAGTCATATGAGTGCACTCACTGTCGGTCTAATTTGGGTTGTAGGGGTAAAGTGAATTATTGGAAGAAAACCTGCACAAATACAAGGAGAATGTGGAAACTGTAGATTGTTTTATTTGGATAGATTGTTTAAATGCTTTCACAAAGCTTATGGTCTTGCGTTTAGTCACTTTCAGTCTTACCACACTGTTGTGGAACTACTGTAGATTGCACAATGAACTCTGTAGGGTGCATGGCAGCACAAGAACCCAGCACTGAGGGGAAAGTTTTGAACTACTAACTAAGCTGCTGTACTGCTTAAAGTAGAACTCTGTTTAGGGCTACATGGCAGCATGAGTGGGGATTAGTGTGTTTATGCCTTTCCTACTGGCCAGACAGGCCAGCATTGGATTCATGCTGTTGAAAGAGGAACTGTAACCAAGGATTTAACTTTATCCTAATCCGTAAATGATACCCCCTCTCCCATAAGAAATCTTCCTCTGTATGACTGATATTGTGGTGGTGCGCGCACACACACACGCACGCACGCACGCACGCGCACACACACATCCTGACAGTTTGCTGTCTGTGAGCCTTGTTGCATTATGGAAAATAACTGCTGTTTCCAACTGCCAAGCAACCAGCATCTCCTCCTGTGCATATCTATATCTGTATTAAAAAAAAAACAAAAACTTTGCAGCCTATCGCATTGTTTAGGGGTTTGGTTATAAATAACTGCTGTTAGTGCTGTGTTTTTTTTTTTTTTCCCCCATGTCTGTCAGTAGTAAAGGTGAGTATGTGCAGCCTGATTGTGGATAAAAGATGAACAAATTACATGGCAAATATCAATCATTTCTTGATGACTTTATGTGATGGTATAACATTACACCTGCTGCACTTGCAGCTTTCAGCTGGACTCTCTAGTCTCTTTGACATTACACTTTTATAGGAGTCTGT
Organism: Hyperolius riggenbachi; assembly: GCF_040937935.1. NCBI lineage: Eukaryota > Metazoa > Chordata > Amphibia > Anura > Hyperoliidae > Hyperolius > Hyperolius riggenbachi. The sequence continues at coordinate 44,119,791 of NC_090657.1, read as the reverse complement.
AGTTCATCACCAGGAACCAAAAACCCGGAGTGTGGAAAGAACATGCTTAATCTCCTCAGCGGTAACCCCCGAGTCAGTCTCAGGACGGAAATCCGCCGTTCTGAGCAGTAATCCCGAGTAGGATCCATCGGAGGTGTGGCATGTACAGGGCTGCCGTAGTTCTATCTAGCAATATGATTTTTAGGGTCTGAAAGCTTGTGAAAAAATTGCACCGCTTTTGGTAAAAAAAAAAATAATCTAGAAATAATCATACCGCCAGGGAGGTTAATAGCTTCTGGAAACTCGATCATTTTATCAGCCTGTACCCATCAAACTCCTCCTGCCAGTTAATTATAAGCATACCCACACTCTGCTCTGTCCTGGCTGCTGCTTTATAATGCCAACCGAAAACGTTGTGCATGATTTTCCATCCTCCTTGTACCAACATTAAAAGGGTGCCTTCACCGCCTTGAGAGCAGCTCATGTCTGCATGTGATCAGTGCAGCCTAAGGACCAGTGTACACTGAGAACATGCAGTGACCTTTGACATAAAGCTTAACTGATGCACAGTACAGGTGGAGTGTTCCATGTTTCATTATGGGACAGCTTTTGTCTGCTCATACATACGCATTTCAGCTCAATGCTGTGGACCTAATACTTTTTCTATAAGGTCAAACGCGCACAATAAAGCACATTCATTTTCACTGTAAACTAAGCCTTAGTAAAGATTGAGTGCATACCTTTGCAATGTTGCGTTCAGTATTGTTTTTAACAATGTGTACTTCTGCAAATATTTATGGTTTATTTGTTTACTATATATAAAGTCTGAAACGGGTTGGCCTTTGCTATGCTGCCATCCTTGTGTACCCATTTTATTTTATAAAGCGCCAACATATTACGCAGCACTGGACATTAGTTTAGGTTACAGACAATGTTTAGGGGTGACCTACAGGAATACAAGAAAAACATACGACAATACAAGAATACAAGAAAACCAGATCACACAGCACAGTATGAGTACAAGGTCATGCTTAGTCAGTCACTGCATGGGGACTAGGCATATTGAGTTCACTCAAATGCATAGCATGGGTGCACAGTAATGGAGGTGCATGATCAGGTAGGACACAGGAGGAGGACCCTCCCCGAAAGCTTACAATCTAGAGCAGGGGTCTCAAACTTGCGGCCTGCGGGCCATTTGCGGCCCTCGTTATATTGATTTGCGGCCCGCGCCGGCAAGACACTGAAGCAAACTACTTTTGTTCGCTTCAGTGCTCCCATAGTAAATCCGCCTGTCCCCGCCGCAAAATGAGGGCTACAGAGCCCCCAATTCCCCCGGGGGCAATTCGCCTGCATTTCCTGGAAGGGGCAGAGCTTTCAGCTTCAGCTCTGCCCCTCCTGACGTCAATCGCGGCGTATCGCCGCCTCTGCCCGCCTCTCTGAAGGAAGAGTGAGAGGGGTGGGCAGAGGCGGCGATACCCAGCGATTGACGTCAGGAGGGGCAGAGCTGAAGCTGAAAGCTCTGCCCCTTCCAGGAAATGCCGGACAGATTGCCCCCCGGGGGAATTGGGGGCTCTGCAGCCAGGGCGGCGCCACGCTGGGGCTTACCCAGGCTTCAGCTCCGGCTGGCGCATCATTAGCCCCTATTGAAGCCCCCCAGAAGCTCAGCTAGACAGCCAGGCAGAGGCAGGCAGGACTCGGAACTTAAGTCGGAACTCCGACGAGACAAGGTGGGTGCAGGGTGCGGTGGGTAGGTGGGTGGGTGTCCTCCTGACTCCTGTCCTGTAGCCAGCCAACTTCCAAATTTTTTTTGCCCTCCTGTGCTGAGCGGCCTAGCAGCACCAGCAGCAGGCACCTCCACCAACCACCATCAGGCCTGCCTGACTCTGAGTGAGCACTCCCCTGGACTGGTAACGCTGTCTCTTATGTGCATTTACTGGGGTAACGCTGTCTGTCATGATGTGCATTTACTTCATATTTTTTTTATGAAACTGTTAGCCCCGCCCACATGATGTCATGACCACGCCCATTTTGTGGCCCAGCCTCATCCTGACTTTGCCTCCTGCGGCCCCCAGGTAAATTGAGTTTGAGACCCCTGATCTAGAGGGAGAGGTAGGGAGGGACACGAAAGGTAGGGGACCAGAGTTCAGCTGTGGGTTTAGAGCACTTGTGAGGGGTAGTAGGCCAGAGTGAAGAGGTGAGTTTTGAGGGCCTTCTTGAAGATGTTGGAGGGGGCTGCCCTAATGGGTGGAGGTAGGAAGTTCCATAGTGTTGGAGCAGCTCTTTAGAAGTCCAGGAGGCGTGCATGGGACTGGCTGAGGCGGGTGGTGGTCAGGGGAAGTTCATTGGAGGAGCGGAGTGAGCGGCTAGGTGTGTACTTCTGAGTAAGATCGGAAATGTAGGTTGGACAGGTTTTGTGGGCAGATTTGTAGGTCAGACACAGTATCTTGAATTTGATTCTGGACTGGATAGGAAGCCAGTGGAGAAATTAAAGGAGAGCCGTCGTGGTGGAGCGATGGGAGGAGTGGATAATTCTGGCTGCCGCATTCATGATGGACTGCAGCGGATGCTATTTGGGTCATAGGGAGACCATACAGAAGGGCCCTGCAGTAGTCAAGGCGGGAAATTATGAGGGCATGGATAAGGAGTTTGTTGGCAGAGGTCTGGAAAGGGCGGATCTTGCAGATGTTACAAAGGTGGAAGTTGCAGGACTTTATGAGGTTTTGGATGTGGGGCGTGAAGGAGTGCGGAGTCCAGGGTGACACCCTGACAGTGGGCTTGAGAGGTAGGGTGAATAGTAGTGTGGTTAACAGTGACATGCACATCTGGGAGGTTCAGCGATGGCCGGGGTGGGAAGATCATAAATTCTGTTTTGTCTAGATTTAGTTGCAGGAACCTAGCAACATTTAGGAGGAGATGGCTGATAGGCAGGAGAAGACCTTGTCCATGGTAGTGGTGGATAAGTCAGGGGTGTGGAGGTAGATTTGGGTGTCCTCCGCATACAGATAGTTAAAACTCATGGAGTAGATAACCTTGCCAATGGAGGATGTGTACAGGGAGAACAGTAGGGGACCAAGGACCGAGCCTTGGGGAACTCCCACCGAGAGGACTCATTGAAGGAGGTCGTGGGAGCGGTTGGAGAGGTAGGATGAAAACCAGGTCAGGGCGAGGACTGGAGGAGTAGGGGATGGTCTACTGTGTCAAAAGCTGCTGAAAGGTCGAGGAGGAGGATACTATGGAGTATTTACCTAAAGCTTTAGCCAAGGCAAGGTCATTGACCACTTTGGTGAAAGCTGTTTCTGTTGAGTGGGCAGGCCGAAATCCAGATTGCAATGGGTCTAGCAGTTCGTTGGCATTGAGGTACTGGGTCAGGCATTTTGTGAACCAGACGCTCAAGGAGTTTTGAGGCAAAGGGGAGAAGGGAAATAGGGCGGTAGTTGGAGGGTAGTGAGGGGTCAAGGGAGGGTTTCTTGAGCAGGGGTAGTACAGTGGCCTGCTTTTAGTCTGAGGGGAAGGTGCCTGTGGATAGGGAGAGGTTAAACATGGTAGTGAGGACTGGGGCCAAATCCATGAAGTGAGGCTGGAGTAAATCAGAAGGAATGGGGTCAAAGGGGGGAGGTAGTGGTATGGGAAGTCGGCAGTAGGTGGTTGACTTCCTCAATGGTAGTAGGAGTGTAGAAGGTGAGGGGAGGATAGGGTGGAGGAGATAGATGGGAGAGGGTGGGAGGTGAAGATTGGATATTTCCTAACGGATGGAGACAATTTTGTTGGTGAAGTGGGTGGCAGAGAGGGAGGAAACACAGGGTGGGGGAGTTAAGCAGGGAGTTAAGTGGCAAAAAGATGTTGGCGGTTGGAAGCTTGTGCTCCGATAAGCTTGGGGAATTATTCCTGCTTTGCATCAGCAAGGGCAGTTTGGAGCTGCAGTAGGTTAGCCTTGTACTGTAGGAAATCCTGGTTAAGTCGAGTTTTTCTCCATTTCCGTTAAGTGGCGCGTGTTACCCTGTGGAGGTTGTAAGTATGGGTAGTGTGCCAGGGCTGGGGGTTAGGGGGTGGTTGCGGCGAGATATTAGGGGAGCAGTTTCCTCTAGGGCTGATGAGAGTTGGATGATACTGAGCTGCAGCAAGATTAGGACAGGTTAGGGTGGGGAGAGTGGAGGAGAGGGGATGGAGGGGGTCAGCAAGGACACTAGGTTTGAGCTTGCATAGGTCTCGCTGCCATCGACTAGGTGGTTGGGTGGGTAGTTTGGAGGTGCCTTCCATGAGGAGGTTAAGGGGAGAAGGGTGGGAAGGGTATGATGTCAAGGTCTGTAATGGTGGATTTAGTGAATAGAAGGTCGAGAGTGTTACCTGCAGTGTGGGTGTTGGTGTGTTGGACTAGGCCAAGGGAGTTGGCTATGGTGAGTAGCCGGGTCACGACAGAGTTGTTGGGTTCATCGATGGAAATATTGAAATACCCGAGGATGATGGTGGGGAGGTGAGAGAGTATGTGAGAGAGCCAGGGCCGGCCCTAGACTTTTTGCCGCCTGAGGCAAAATTAGAAAAAACGCCGCCCCCCCCCAGCCGTGGGGGGGGGGGGGGGCGCCAAGCTGGAGGGGTAGCTGGCAGAAAGGGGGTATTGGGCCTAGCGGTGGGGAGGGGGATTGGACCTCAACCCTCCCTCGCCTGGGTCCCCCAATCTGCGCTCCTCCTCCAGCGTTAAGTACCAACCTGCATATGATGAAGAGGCAACGGGTGGGGGAATCACAACTCTTCCGCGTTCCATCGTGCGCTCCACTGACGTCACTTCCTGCAAGGCCGTCCACTTACAATACAGTGGGCGGTGTTGCCGGAAGTGACGTCAGTGGAGCACACGATGGAACGCGGAAGAGGTGAATGATTCCCCCACCCGTTGCCTCTTCATCATATGCAGGCTAGTACTTAACGCTGGAGGAGGAGTGCAGATTAGGGGACCCAGGCGAGGGAGGGGGGGTCCGACCCACCGCTAGGCCCAATACCCCCTTTCTGCAAACTACCCCTCCAGCCTGGCGGGCGGGCCCAGCATCCATGGACAGGCGGGTGCCGCCCCCCCCAGATCTGGCGCCTGAGGCAAATGTTTCACCCCGCCTCATGAGCGGGCCGGCCCTGGAGGGGACCAGGAGGCAAGGTTGTCGTGAAACTGTGGTGTGGAGCTTGATGGAGGGTGGTATAAGACTGCAACAATAGCTGGGAGGGGGTGGAAGAGGCGGATAGTGTGGGCCTCGAATTATGTGAATTGTAGAGAAGGGAGATGGAGTGAGGACACAGAAGGTCCAGGATGGGGAGAGGAGCAGACCCACCCCTACCCTGGTACTGTTGTCGGGTCTGGGAGTGTAACTGAGGTGAAGCCCCCCATAGAGAGAGCAGTCTCTGCAACAGTCATAGGGGGTGAGCCATGTCTCAGTGAGTGCGAGGATGGGGAGGGTTTTGGAGAGGAAGAGGTCGTGGACCACTAAGTTTATTGCGGACGGATCTGGCATTCCAGAGACCGCAGGGTAGGGGGGACCATGTGTTTGTGGGTGGGATGGATCGAAATAAGGTTTGGGCGAGAATGGAGTTTCAGGTTATTTGTGGACAGAGGGCTGTGAAGTGTGTGAAGCAGGTCAGCAGGGGATGCTTGTCTGGCAGAAGGCTGTGGCCCAGGGTTAGGCGATATATCACCAGCTGCAAGTAAGAGCAGGAGGCAGAGAGTGAGCAAATGTGAATGAGATTTAAATGTTTGGGAGGTTTTTTTTTTTTGAGCTGCTGGTGGGAGCGAGAGATTCAGGAGAGTTAACAGTTCATGAGAAGCTGAGCAAGGTGAGGAAAGCAGAGCAGGTGAAATGAATATGGAGTGTGGTACACTGGGAGGATGCATGTAGCAATGCAGCTTGTAGATTTTTGAAGACAGGCAGAACATCAGAAAAAGTGCAGTTAACAGGGTAAGTGTGTACGATTATAACAAGAGAATTTTCAACTACTAAACAGTTTATATGGGTATGCAGGTAGTGCAAGCAAACCTGTGTAAATAAAGAAGCAGATTCTACTTGGCTGTGCAACATATATCCAGCAGTGGCATTTTTAGCAACAGCATTGGAGGCAGTTCTGGATGCAGAGTAGCGATTTCCAGCAGAGTCCTGTGGCTGTTGAATCCTGTTTGCTGTTGAATCCTGTTTGAATTCCTGTGTGAATTCTTGGTAAATTCTTGACAAGTTATAAAGCACTTTGAAATAAAATGGCAATTAGAAAATAAATGGCACAAAGTGACCAAGGCCACCAAGTGACCTTCTTGCAGCGCTTAAATAGGTCTGATAGCTGCCATGGTTGAATTGGAATTAGTGTTCTAGTTATATACCTATATGTGGGTTTTCTAATGAAGAAGCTCTTTTAGGCCTCTTAATTTGGATGGCTGAGCTGCTTGTTAATCAGGTGAGCTGCCAACCACAAGCACCATTTTGCTGTAATTACATGCAGGCATTTGGCAGCATTGGGTAAAACCGTGCATCACATTTGACATATGGCGGTGTTGCATGGTGGCAAAAAACACTCATGTCCCATCTGAGCAAGACAACCACCCTACTCAAATGCAACTACATTGGAAGGCCACCTGTCTATTACCTAAACACCACCCGTGCTGGTGGCTAGCAAGCGCCTGGCCGGTGGATGGGGGCAGCCTACAGGCGGTGATTTCTCCACCTTAAGATGATCGTGGAAAAGAGTCCTTACTTCAACCATTGAGTAGTGCTGATTACTACTGCTGGAAACTGCTGCATTGTGGCTGCTGTCTTGCTCATGCAGCAAGCCCAGCCTTGTGCCTGTACTGCAGTGGAGGTTGAGCAGCATTAGGGCCCGATTTCACTGTATGCAGTGCGATGCGGCTACATAGCTGCATTGCACCACGGCTGCACTGTAACCAGGAGGAGCGGTGCAGAGCTATCCGAGAATCTGCAGCGTGCTGCAGATTTTCACACAGCAGCATCCGCCCAATGTCTCCTCCAATACACTCCTCTCCTCATGCGGAAGTGGCGCGAATGAGCGGAAGTGATGAGTAGCTGCATTAGCTTCCATTTGCAAATGGAAATTAGCCCATACGTTTTTGTTTACTTACCTTATAAGTTTACTTTCACATAAGATTTACTTTAACATTAGTTCCATAAAAAATAGACCCTAAAATATTTTAAGAGGTCTGTTGGCGTTAAAATAAAAAAAGAACTGCAGGAAACAGTTGGAGCTACTTATAGGTGATTACAGTAGAGGAATTGCCAGCAACAGAGCCTTCACTCATATCTGTGAACTTTACATGACACCCTTTCCCATCCGATTGAATCATGTCCCTTCAAAATCCAGATCAATTTTTGTTTCAAGTGTAATGATCCTTCCAGTCTAGTAGTTTGCTGCAGGACTTTCAGAGAAAATGATACTTAACGCCGGAGCTGCAGGGTAGACGAAAGAGAAGCTGAGCACATTCTGAACAGTGAGACATCTTGACAGCCAGCAGACCTCAATCAGTTTTAAAAATACATCATCCGTGATCTGAGCCGAGGAGAGCTGCCGCGTCTGGGAACGGACCTCTGTAATTTTGCTTGTTCAAGCCGGAGAGCAGAAAATTAAGATGTTTGAGAAGGATTGAAAACTCAGACCATTTATAAACTACCCGAACAGTCCCTGATGTTTGTGGCCATCATCGAGAGAGCAGGAAGTCTTGCTAAACGGCTAATAGAGGGTTGTAAAAGCCAGGCAAAAGGAAACAAAACAAAATAAAAATCATATTTGTGTACCATGATATCCAGACATTTCCATTTGCTTGTAATAAGAAATGCTCGGAGTTTGATGGACTGGGGGAAAGAACACATAACCAAAACAGCTTTAGACAAGCGTCAGCATCTGTTATTACCACACAACACTAGCCAGCAAGAGATTTATATCTGTTTCTAAAGCTCAACTTCCTAAACTTTAGCTAGAAGGATTTCTGATTATCAGTTGTTTGGATTAAGCTCATTAAAAAGGAATTTTAGTGAAAAGGGAAAAAAATAAGTCAATACATTGCAAAGCGAGAAATTTAAAAAAAAAAATAGAGAAAAATAAATGTTTGCTATTCACCATGTAATTTGTTTGTATTGTTTGAAACACTATGAGCCTGCATGTCATCATCTTTACTACAGACGTGAAGGGAAAAAAAACGGGCAGCACCAACTGCCATTATCTGTAACCAAACCAACTAACATTGTGATAGGCTTAAAGGTGTATTTTTGTTGTTTTTGTTCTTTTTATATAGATATACATATGCACAGAGGGAGATACTAGTTGCTTGGTATTTGGAAAAAACTTTTTTCCCACAATGCAACAAGGCTCCCACAGTATGGCAGGACCTAGGTTATGCCATCACACTGTGGGAGGGGTTTCACTGCAACATCAGCCATACATACCCCTCTGATGATCTATTCAAGAAAAGATGTCTCATGGGAAGAGGGGTTTCGGCTACTGATTGGGATGAAGTTCAATCCTTGGTCACAGTTGCGGTTTAAGAATAGTAAACAGTAACTGCTGCTGGTACATAAATTCACCTTTGATTTGTGCAGGATGTGGAGAGATTTGGTAATTTGAGGACAGAAGTAGTTGTGTTAATGACCCTACCTAACCCTACCTAATAACAAATACAGTATGTAGAATATGCTTTACCTGCCTGCTTATTACAGTAAATCTTTCTTTGCCTGGTCAGCAGGAAAGTGTGAAAGGAAGCTGAAAGGCTTCCTTTATGGAAATGTTTTATACTTCAGGCTGTGTACTGCTTCATATGGATAATCAATGAGATGCAAACAATTTCAAGTTGATGCAAATTTCTACAGCTAAAATATGGACCATTTTTAAGCTGCACATAAAAATTTGCATAATCCTACATCAACTCGATTATTGCGGTGATTCGTCGGTAAGCGCCCGTTATACTGTACCAGCTGGTCCTTAAGGGGACAGAGACTGCTGGTACGGAAGTGGTTAAAATACATGTGTAAACATACAGATGTACATTTCTTTGAGCATAAAGGTCACTAAATACATTTCTATCCCATGTCACTTACAGTAGGTACCATAGTAAAACTGACAGATTTGGGCCAGTTCCTCTCTGATGGCCAATTCTTAGTATTGTCTTTATTTTGTATGAAAGCACTCCCTGGAAATGGTGTATGCAACGATGCTGGCCAGCCTTACTCCATTGTATGCACTATTTTGGCATTTGGACGGAACTGCTGTTCAGTAAGTACTTAAAAATAAAATACAGGGGATCTCCATGAGGAGATGGACTAGGTTAAAATCTGTCAGATTTTACTGCTTACTGTAAGTAATGCTGGGAATACACGGTTCATTTTGAACCGTGTAATCGAGCGCTGATGGCAGCACTGATAATTTCCCGCGCGGATCAATTCCCCGCTCAATAACGCGGGCAGAACAATGGTCAGAAACAAAGATAAAGAACTGCCCGCGAGGACGAGCGGGAATCGATCCGGCCGCGTGTGGGGACGCACTGCAATCTATCGTGCGGCTCGATACACGGTTCAAAACAAACCGTGTATCCCCAGCATAAGAGACCTGGGAGATATGCAATAAATATTGTAATTTCTGTTTGTGGTAGTGGTCCTTTACTTGTACAAAACTTAGCAGTTACACAGCTCATGTAGTTGTGTTATAACTGTAATTGGCTGCGATGCGTCTTGATAGAGAACCTATAATGACTCATAGCAGAATATGGATAAAAAAATCATGATACTGATTGTTATGGGAATAGCCTCATTTCAGCACCAGAAATGCTTCCTATAACTATACACTGCTGTATATTGATTTGTAACCTTGTACTCAGGGCCGGCGCTACCATAGAGGCAAAGGGGGCAATTGCCCCAGGGCCCCAGAGCTTGTAGGGGCCCCCAGTAGCTACAAGAGGAAAAAAAATTCAAATCGACCTTATAGTTTTTGAGAAAACTGATTTTAAAGTTTCAAAGCAAAAAAATACACATTTAAAAACCTGCCAACTTTAATGGTTAATAGCAAATCCACCTTAAATGCTAAAAACCCTAAATTTGCAGGCTATGTTAAGGAGATCATTGGGAATAAGAGGAAAAAACAATTTTTCAAAACGACTTTATAGTTTTTGAGAAAATCGATTTTAAAGTTTCGAAGGAAAAAAGTATACCGTATATACTCGCAAGCAAGCCGAATTTTTGACCCCCCAAAAGTGGGCAAAAAGTTGGGGGGTCGGCTTGCTTGCGAGTCTCGTTTTGGAAGGCCGCCTCCCCCCCGCCCCGTGTCCGCCGCTGCTATTATTAGCTTACTGAGCGGCTTCCTCTATTCCACTCTGTCTCCCGGCATGTAAATAGTTCACAGCAGCTCGCTTCACGGCGGCTGCTGTGTGATGACAGGAAGCTGGAGGCAGAGCGGTTTCCATAGTAACGGCGATACACATCGCCGTTACAGGAAACCGCTCTGCCTCCAGCTTCCTGTCATCACACAGCAGCCGCCGTGGAGCGAGCTGCTGTGATCTATTTACATGCCGGGAGACGGAGAGGGGAATAGAGGAAGCCGCACAGTAAGCTAATAGCAGCGGCGGCCGCGGGGGGGGGGGGGGGGGGGGGGGGGGGGGGGGGGGGGGGGAGTTAGGTGAGGCGGGGGCACTATACTAGGGCACTAAACTGGCTATACCGAGCACTATACTAGCTATACTTGGGCACTAAACTAGCTATACCGAGCACTATACTAGCTATACTTGGGCACTAAACTAGCTATACCGAGCACTATACTACCTATGCTGAGCACTATACTACCTATGCTGAGCACTATACTAGCTATACTGAGCACTATACTAGCTATACTGGGCACTATACTAGCTATACCGAGCACTATACTAGCTATACTGGGGCACTATACTAGCTATACCAAGCACTATACTACCTATACTGTGCACTATACTAGCTATACTGAGCACTATACTAGCTATACTGGGCACTATACTAGCTATACCTGGCACTATACTACCTATACCGAGCACTATACTAGCTATACTGGGCACTATACTAGCTATACTGGGGCACTATACTAGCTATACTGGGCACTATACTAGCTATACCGAGCACTATACTAGCTTTACTGGGGCACTATACTAGCTATACCGAGCACTATACTACCTATACTGTGCACTATACTACCTATACTGTGCACTATACTAGCTATACTGGGCACTATACTAGCTATACCGGGCACTTCACTAGCTATACTGGGCACTATACTAGCTATACCGAGCACTATACTAGCTATACCGAGCACTATACTAGCTATACCGAGCACTATACTAGCTATACTGGGGCACTATACTAGCTATACCAAGCACTATACTACCTATACTGTGCACTATACTAGCTATACTGAGCACTATACTAGCTATACTGGGCACTATACTAGCTATACCTGGCACTATACTACCTATACCGAGCACTATACTAGCTATACTGGGCACTATACTAGCTATACTGGGGCACTATACTAGCTATACTGGGCACTATACTAGCTATACCGAGCACTATACTAGCTTTACTGGGGCACTATACTAGCTATACCGAGCACTATACTACCTATACTGTGCACTATACTACCTATACTGTGCACTATACTACCTATACTGTGCACTATACTAGCTATACTGTGCACTATACTAGCTATACCGGGCACTTCACTAGCTATACTGGGCACTACCTACCCATACTGGCACTATACTAACTATACTGGGACACACTGGGGGAGATCACACGGCCAGCATTTCCTACCCCCGGCTTATATGAGGGTCAATCATTTTTTCCTGGTTTTTCAGGAAACAGTTGGGGGGTCGGCTTATATGCGGGTCGGCTTGCTTGCGAGTATATACGGTACTTTTAAATGCGGTAAATGTCACTTTTAGTAGCAAACCCAACGGTAGTGTAATTTTACATGTATCAAAAGAAAGCGCAATAAATTTCCTGACGGGGTTTCCAGGGGGCCCATACGCAGCCGCAGCGCTTTGGCTAGGGATCGCTATAATATGGCTGTATGAAGATCCCTGGCATTTTTTCCTATTTTCCCAATTTTTGTTTTTTTATGTTTAGAGTGCGGGGATTTTTTTTTTTTTTTTAAATAGTGGGGTCCCCCCTCCTGAAACTTTTTAACCCCTTGTCCCCCATGCAGGCTGTGATAGCCAGAATGTGGAGCTCTGACCGATTGGCGCTTCACACCCTGACTATACCAGCTGCAAAAAAGGTCCCTTAATGCCGATTTTTGTTCCGGGGTATCTGTTGGGGGGGGGCAGGTTTATTTTGCCCTGGGGCCCCATTGTTGCTTAAACCGGCCCTGCTTGCACTCCCAGTGATGAATAGACTGTCACACGCTCAAAAAAAAGAAATTGTATTAATTAGGTTATATTCAGCTGCATTCCTCTTTCAGCCTAATAACGTGTTTGATTCTTTCCATCTCAACTTGATAATACCTCTAGATGTTTTTGCAAGGCTTAGCAAGTTCCTATTGGTTTGCTAATTTGACCCCCACTGAAGTAGAGCCATACTCTCCTAATCTGAACGGTCCTGGCAATCTTTCTGGTTTGAAGACAAAAGAAAGCGCACCTTGGTGTATTTATCTTTATATGCAAAATTATGCAGTTTCAGAATTGCATGTACAGATATAAAACTTATTTAGGCTTATCTGCTCAGTTCAGGGAATTCCTTCCACCTCCACAATCAACCGTGGCTAAGGGGAGAGTACGATCGTATCACTGCCTGGAGAGAAGTCTCCCGCTTGTGTAGCCGGATCCATGAATGACTGAGGACGCGTTTCTATGTGTAGCGTCTTCGTTAGGTCACAGTGCATAATTATACAAATAGAGGGTGTGATATGCCAAGAAGTGCTCTCTTTTCCTTTCAGCATTTGCACAACCTATCCCTTGTTTTAAATAACTGTAGCAGGAGGTATGTTGAGGCTGCCATTTTGACTTCCTTTTAAACAATACCAGTTGCCTGGCAGGCCTGCTGAGCTATTTGGCTGCAGTAGGATCTGAATAATGCCAGAAATAGGCATGCAGCTAATCTTGTCAGAGGACAATAATGTCAAACGCCTGATAAGCTGCATGCTTGTTCAGGGTCTATGGCTAAATATATTAGAGGTAGGTGGATCAAGAGGACAGCCAGGCAACTGGTATTGCTTAAAAGGAAATAAATATGGCAGCCTCCATATTCTCTCGCTACAATTGTCCGTTAAAAGAGCAGCGTCAGGGAGTTTGAGTCCTTTCAATTTCAATCCACATCAAACCACGGAGTTTGCCAAAACCTATTGTCAATCAGACAGGCGCACTGCAGCAAACATATCTCCTCCACTATTGCCTAGATCTTTCTGGTTTGGTCAAGCTACTCTCTCCTTTCTTAAAGTAGAGCTGTCAGCAATACTATCTCAGAAAAAAAACACAGTATATAATAGATAAATACTTGCTCTACTTAAATAACATATGTATTGCACTGTCCACATTTTGATTTTAGAGATTTTTCTATATTAAAAAATAAGAGAAAATCCTTCTTATGGTGCCCATACATGGTACAATGCTTTTCATATTTTTTTCCATTAGATAATTTTGTTTGTTTATTCCGTTAGATCAAATTTTTCCAACATGTCTGATCGAATTTTTATTAAAAAAAACAATTGTTTGTTCTTAATTACATTTTTTTTTATTGTACCATGTATGGGCACCATTAGTATTTTCCATTTTGTCTGTCTATCTTGAAGCCAATCCTGACATAATTTTCTCACTTATTCTGTCGGTGTATCATTGTCCAAACCCTCCCAGTCTTAAGGCACTCCCACCCAGCTCTGCAGTAGAAAGTGCACTGAGAAATATTGGCCAATCAGAGAGGAATAGAGGTGAGGGAGGGGAAAACAGAAGGGAAAGAGGCTTCAGCCAATCAGGCTGCATTAGTTAAACTGATAAAGATAGGGACACCAAGAGCCAATTAGGGCCCTTTTACACTTAATCAGTTGGTGTGCGTTAGTACGCGTTAGTACGCGTTTTTTCCATAGCAGTGCATTGTAACAAAGATTTCAGTTAAAACGCGTTAAGTGTGAAAGGTGCCATAGGAAAACATGGGACTTACTTTGAAAATCAGTTTTCTTTCCGTTTTAACTGAGAGCAACTGATTAAGTGTAAAAGGGCCCTTAGTGTAGTATGTACTGGTGATATGGGAGGAAGTTGGTAGAGTAAATACAAATATACTCACAAAGCAGAGTTACATGAAAGGCAACCACTGTAACAGCAGGTGGGGAGATTAGCATCAACTTTGTAGAACAACAGAAATTCCGGCACCGGTATCAGCAGCAAAGAACACATTACTGTAATCTCCTTTTAATTTAGGTGGGGAGATTAGACCTGACCTCACTCAGGATTAAAGAGAACCCGAGGTGGGTTCTAAGAATCCTTTTAGTACACAGAGGCTGGCTCTGCTATACCCCATAAATCATACGCCATGCTAGCGACATTGCTATCCAGCTGTTTACATCTATACTGTCACTTTCGCTGCTCCCGCCACCACCCCCCCCCCCCGCCTCCACTATGTCGCCGATCCCCACTTGCGTCCCTTCCCTCCCCGCTGATTGGAGGGAAGGGAAGCAGGCGGCGAGTGGAGAAATAGAGGAGGCGGGGGAGCGACAAGAGTGACAGTGTAGATGAAAACAGACTGCTATCGATACGCTGCGTGTCGCTAGCACGGCTGTGTGATTTATGGGGGATAGAGTGCGGGGGAAAGGGGCTGGGGGGAATCAGTATAGCAGCAGAGGCTGGGTATTATATGCAGACCCAGCCTCTGTGTGCTAACTGGATTCTTAGAGCCCACCTCGGGTTCTCTTTAAGAAGTTGCTCTCCGTAGATCAGGAAAAAAGGGGATGAGACCCATCCACCAATTTAACAGGGATTCTTCTGGCGCCTCTGTACCCCTGTTACATTGTTTTAAGTCTGATGGGAAAGTAAAGAAGGAAAAAAGAAAACCCAGCATGCCCTGCAACTTCTTTTGTGCCGCAGATGTACCAAATAAGAGCCAGGGAAACTAGGGTATTATGTTTTACGGAGACGAAAAATAAGTGATTTTTTTTTTAATTTTTTTTTTTAATAACCTTTGGATTGCCTGGTTAGCATCTTTATTACTTGTATACCAGATAAAAATATTTTTTTTTGTGTTTTGTGCCGACAGTTACTCTTTTTAAAAAGAAAATAATCAAGCCCGATCTTCCAGCCACTAGCAGGGATGTCAAACCGGTCCTTCGAGGGCCGAGGTCCTCACACATTTGACACAGCTCAAATGAATTGATGGGTTTGAATCAGGAAAGGTGTGGTCCATCAGGTAGAACACATTCTCCTCTCTCTCTCTCTCTCTCTCTCTGTCCATTCTAAACACTGGCATGGATCTGGCCCTCCAGGCCTGGAGTTTGACACATGTACACTAGAGAGCACCATGAAAGAGAAAGTATTTGGCATGATTGTACATCATCAAAAATAAATTTTCCCACTTTTTTACTGACATTAATAGTGAAATGTATTATGACCTTATTTATATAAAAGCTAAAAAGGAAAACTGTCTTTTAGAATCAGAGCTACTTTGCCTCTTTTAAAGATTTTTCCTTATTAAAGTGGCATTTTTAAACAAGGAAAAAAAGCCAAAAACCATTGTTCTAAAGCTGCATAAAGGGGTGGGGGGGGGGGGGGGTGTACTGCAGCATATGGCTATACTATCAGGAAGAAATAATCGCTGCACTCTATAGTGACTTGACTGTGACTTGATAGCTTTGTTGTATACTGTGTAGAAAAGAGTACACACAGAAATGTACAGAAAAGTAAAACATACGGTTTATGCCTTAGGAATAATTTCACCTTCGATAAATGTTAAAGGGAAGGTCCAAGCAAAATAAAAAAAAATGACTTTCACTTACCTGGGGCTTCTACCAGCCCCATACAGCCATCCTGTGCCCTCGTAGTCACTCACTGCTGCTCCAGTCCCTCGCTGGCGCATTAAACCACTAACACGTAAAAATGTATGTCTTAATGTTCCTGCACTAGCGGGAATGCATAAATATGTACGCAATGCGGCCCGCCGACCTCTGAGGTCGGCATGCTGCCAGCGGGAGACTGGAGCAGCAGTGAGTGACTACGAGGGCACAGGATGGCTGCATGGGGCTGGTAGAAGCCCCGGGTAAGTTAAACTCCTTTTTCTATTTTGCTTGGACCTTCCCTTTAAGACCTACCAAGCGAGGATCAGAGCTGTGGCACTGGCTATGAAGGCTGGCAGTGTTTTTCCATTGGAAACTGGAGATCCCCGGCAATACTTTGTGCAGCTAGTGGTGCTGGAGTGTGCAAGCCCTCTGCAAGGGGATAAACACTGTGTTCCAAAATAAGCCAAAGGAGAAATTGAAGGGCGCTGCTCCCTACCTTTGCACTTCTATGTCTACCTGCTGCTTAAGTCCTCAAGGTGTGGGGTGTCCTCTTAGCCCCCACCAAATGTCAAAAACAAAAGAAATCTGAGGACAGCGCTAGTATCTAGGTTTCCATGTATTTATATTTTTATGAAAGTAATAGAGATTTTTATATATATCAGATAAAAATTAAAATTATATGATTATAAAACCACGCAATATTTCTCAGTAAAAGTTCCCATCTATGGGATCCTTTGTATAACAAATAATTACTTAAAATGCAGTTGGATTGTAACAAAAATCCCCAGTCTCATCCACATACACACTACCACACACACACAATGGAGCCACCTGGTCCTCTACTTGCCTAGATATTCTCAATATGGGGACATCTTGTGATCCATGTACCCAAAATGTTCTAAATAAGTCCTTCCCTAGATCATACGATTCTTCCACTTAACTCTTTCAATATAGTTTTCCCTGCAATATAGGGTTCCGAAGTCACGAGTCTTGCAGCTTTAATAGTCTTTAATGCGGGCTCCGGCCGGTAGCCTCGCATGCAAAGTCCTCTCAGGGCTTGATATCGTCGTTTCTCCCGGGATAGCGTCCGTCCAGAGTTCCAGCAGTCCTCTGTTGGCTCTGCTTGCTCCGAGTGCGCGACTATCATGAATATAGTCGCTAACTATCGAAACATGTCGATGTAGAAGGGCTCCCTGACACTCCATCAGCTGTTCTTACTGACTGCTATATACTACTTACCTATACTAGGGGACCTACCTATGCCTACCTACCTATGCCTAGCTAACTACTGAGGCACCTACCTATGCCTACCTACCTATACTGGGACTCCTACCTATGCCTAGCTAACTACTGAGGCACCTACCTATGCCTACCTATACTGGGACTCCTACCTATGCTTGCCTATACAAGTCTGGAGAGTGGCAGCCGTTTTGGAGCGCAGGGTGGAACGCAGTAGCCCGGAGGGAAAGTGACATCACTCCCAGCTAGCCACCTACCCGGAAGCCGCGCACTCGGAGCGAGTAGAGCCACCAGAGGACTGCTGGAACTCTGTGGAAGGACGCTATCCCGGGAGAAACGACGATATCAAGCCCTGAGAGGACTTTGCATGCGAGGCTACCGGCCGGAGCCCACATTAAAGACTATTGAAGCTGCAAGACTCGTGACTTCGGAACCATATATTACAGGGAAAACTATATTGAAAGAGTAAAGTGGAAGAATCGTATGATCTAGGGAAGGACTTATTTAGAACATTTTGGGTACATGGATCACAAGATGTCCCCATATTGAGAATATCTAGGCAACTAGAGGACCAGGTGGCTCCATTGTGTGCGTGGTAGTGTGTATGTGGACACAACTGGGGATTTTTGTTACAATCCAACTGCATTTTAAGTAATTATTTGTTATACAAAGGATCCCATAGATGGGAACTTTTACTGAGAAATATTGTGTGGTTTTATAATCCTATAATTTTAATTTTTATCTGATATATAAAAAAATCTCTTACTTTAATAAAAATATAAATACATGGAAACCTAGATACTAGCGCTGTCCTCTTTTAGATTTCTGCTGTGTTTCAAAATGTTGTGTATGCCTACATGTTAATTTTTTTTTTTTTTTTTACCTTTTTAAAACCCAAGAAACCTGAAGTTCAAAAGAAATAAGTGATGATATTCATTGAACAATCTCACTGCATCTGGGTTTTGGTCGTCTGATGCCACTGGGGCATTGAAGCAAATCTCAAAGCTCAAAAGGCCGGGAGCAGCATGCAATGGCTGACTGCACATTTCCCACCTTCCCTCCTGTATTCCGGGGAGGGAATCTAACACGGCTCCTGTCCTGTGTTTTGAGACTAAAATTTTGAGTGTGCTCCTGAAAAGGTTTGTCTCAGGACATGAATCTTTACTATGTTCTGTGCAGCTTACTATACATGCATGAAGACATTTTGGAGAGGAGTTAAGGCAATTCCACATACTGCTTTTTAGTCTAACTTTGCTGCTTCAGACATTTTCAGAGAAAGCCAGGTTTGTAAAGTCAGAAAGCCAAGTAATAAAACATGATCCAGTTAAAAAAAAATGGTTAATCTTCAATACACATACACAGTAGTATGGAGACTGCACATCTCAGGATCTGCTGCAGGCATTTCCCACATTCGTGTACCAGGCTTGGAACTGTCACCTGTTTTAGGCCCAAACACCAAATCGCTGCTTGGGTTGCTGAAGCTGGTGGAAAAGCAAGGTGTACCGATGGACAAAGTTTAATGAGATTAAATCATTTACTGTGTTTAATACAGAACTACTGGCAGTTCTTTTTCTCCAAGGTGATACGTTCGCACCTTATCAATAAAGTACCTTTTGAGCCACCAGCAAGCAAGAAAATACTCCATTATTTTCCATCTACTCTTTGGTACTTTTTCAACTGCAAAGTGCTGAAGAGTTATTTGAAACAGAAGATGAATAATCTTCTTGGATAGAATTTAAGAGAGAATATGAATTGAAGAAGGGCCACTGACACATTTACATTTAAACCATATTTAATCAAGTAATGGAGATGTCAGTTCTGTCACAAAACAGTAAGTTCATAAATGTAGTATGATGAGTTATTGTAGATATGATTCAAAAGCCAATCTTTAGTCAGAAATGGTACTGTGCTGGACTAAGACATCACAGACCATCTCTTATAAGTGCACATCTTTCTCTCTCCAATGCATGTACCGTTTATTCCGGCGTATAAGATAGCTGGGCATATAAGACGACCCCCCAACGTTTCAAGTTAAAATATAGAGTTTGGGATATGCTCACCGTATAAGACTACCCCTACATAGAACTGGGTTTAGAATAGAACTATAGAACTAGATGGGGTTTAGCATAAAACAAGATAGAACTATTACTGGGTGCTACATGATCCAGGGGGAGGGCTGTGCTCGTTTTCATAACTGGCAAAGCTGCCATCCGATAGTACATTGTGTTGCATAGTAATCGTGCTACATTGTGTTACAACTTTAAATTACTGTAAATACCAGGTGGTGCAAAGAAAAAAAATCAATTTCCAGGAAAATCTTCCAGCAATCGCTATAGCTTTTTGCCAGCAGCCGCTCGCATGAGTAGCAGAGCAGCTTCCTGGTTCCAGGTCACCTGACTGGTGACGTGTGCGTTTAACAATGTGTTCCTCCTCTGGCAATCTCCAGCGTGAGCGCACACGTCAACAGTGGAGTGCATGCGTCATCGTCATGTGATCCCCGAACCAGGAAGCTGCTGTTACCCGCACAAGCAGCTGCTCGCTTGATGCTAATGTTTTTGCAGGAAGCATTAGGTTTGTAATTTACAATAGTTCCTGGTGGAAATGGTGACATCCGCGGCCTGACACCCGGCGTATAAGACGATCCCTGACTTTTCAGAAGATTTTAAGGGGTTAAAAAGTCGGCTTATACGCCGGGATATATGGTATATGTGAGTCAAGGAGGAAATCCCAACGCTCTGAAACCCCTAAGTGTACTCACTGGTGCAGGATCTGGTGAGCTAGTCCATAATATGCAGAGGGAAAAGGGATCCGCAGGCTTCAGTTGAGTGCATAAAACCGGTAGTCTTTATTGAAAAAAATCCACACACAGGACATGTACATCCACAGGATCCAACTGAGGATGTACAGGTCCTGCGTGTGTGTTTTGCAATAAAGACTACCAGTTTTATGCGCTCAACTGAATCCTGCGGATCCCTTTTCTCTCTGCATGTATATGTGACCCCGCATACTAAAGGCATGTGAGTTGAAAATGTGCAGGGGAAAAAAAATTACAATTCCCCTTTTCCCCCAGCAACTGGGTTTGTACTAGAGAAGTGTCTCATTCTGCTGCAACATCAATTCATGAATCTAACCGAATAAATCTTGAAGGCAAGATATGGTTTATGGAATGCTTTCTGTAATGGGATACCGTAATTGACAGCTTGGACAACATTCACTGGTGCAGTATTTGTGACAACTTTATGAATGTTTCAATATGAGTCTTACAGGGTTTGCTAGTTTATAGGAAATTGGTTCTGCGAGGATACATCTGAGAATCACATATGCTGAGTGACACATTTTCTTGCAAGTACTTATTGACTGGCTGAAATATTTATGTGTGGGCATTGTGCAGTAAACTCTACACCTACCTTGATTATTCCATAATAGAGAGCATACAGAAAAAAACCCCAGAGACATCCAGAGCATTATAGGCTATTTTCTGAAATCAGATCCTGATTGTTTCCCACCAAGGTTTCTTAGAATGAACCAAGTAAGATCTTAGAGTACCGGAAGTGACATGAGAACATGTATATGTTACGGCCAGAACCCGAAGTTTGGCCACTTCTAGTTCTGGCCGGCCACTTCGGGTTCTGGCCGGCCAATGCGCGAAGTGGCGCTGTGCTGCGGCCAATGTTAGAAATGGATTGATTCCTCTGAGGTTAATGTATCTTCTGGCCGCAGCGCAGCGGCCAAACGTATAACAACTTCGTTCATTTATTGCAATTCAGCCGGCGGCAATGTAACAATTCAAGCCGCCGGCTTTTTCTCTGCCTCTCTCTCTCCTCTTATGGGCAGCCGGCGGGGACATGCGTGTCCCCGAGAGTCGTTCGTGGCGCCAGGGCAGCAGAGCGGGGAGGCTGCAGACATCGCTTCTGCCAGCACCCGCTCTGCAAGAACGGCAGGATTCCCCTGCCGCGACGAACGACTCCGGAGGGGGGACACGCGTGTCCCCGCCGGCTGCCCATAGAAGAGCGAGAGAGGCGGGAGGGAGGAGAGAGAGGCGGGGGCAGGAGAAGGAGAGAGAGGCAGAGAAAAAGCCGGCGGCTTGAATTGTTACATTGCCGCCGGCTGAATTGCAATAAATTAACGAAGTTGTTATACGTTTGGCCACTGCGCTGTGGCCAGAAGATACATTAACCTCAGAGGAATCAATCCATTTCTAACATTGGCCGCAGCGCAGCGGCCACTTCGCGCATTGGCCGGCCAGAACCTGAAGTGGCCGGCCAGAACTAGAAGTGGCCAAACTTCGGGTTCTGGCCGTAACATATACACATAGTACTAACCCTCCTAAGAAATTATCTAAAGTTCCTTGATGGTTTCCAGTACAGCAAGAGTTAAAAAAACAAAAACACCTTTGACTTTTGTATGCTAGTGAGCTTTTTGGAGCTTGTCCACAACTTTTTGAATTGAGCCGGGCTTAAATGGAAGTTTAGGGACTTGTTCACGTTATAAATAGCCAGCACTATCTCAAGCGCTTAACGATTTATAGAACGGTTTCCCTGTGCTTTGCGCTTAGAGAAAAGCTTTGCTAAGCGCTTTTGCTGAGCGATTAAGATTTTCACTACCTGAAAACAGTCAGGAAGTGATCTCTTTGACTCGGAAATAAATAAATACAATGTATTTATTCTTAAAAGTGCTTGTGAAATCACAATTAAAAGCACCTTTTCAAGCTCTTTGCAATTTCCCTATAGCAGAAATTGGTACATGTAGCGCGTTTGTGATTTGTATTGGATTTAAATGTTAACATGTGAACGCTCTCAGAGGAAAAAATTGCTCAAGCGCTTATAGAGCGACTTCTAAAATCGCCAGTGCTTTAAAAAGAACTAAAATGCTTACAGCGTAAACAAGCCTTAAAGGCTGATGTCTGTCTGGGAGAAGTAGGCTAATGAGATTTTGATGCAGGAAAGTATAAAAGGGCCATTACTTCATCTTCTTTTTCAGTTTAATAGGCAGAGTGTGGATTCTAAACTGCAACTGTGACAGTCTGATACAATCTTAAAAATAAAGCTATACAACTGAAAATAAAATACTCCCTTTATCTTTTCTA
This sequence comes from Hyperolius riggenbachi, assembly GCF_040937935.1. Taxonomy (NCBI): domain Eukaryota; kingdom Metazoa; phylum Chordata; class Amphibia; order Anura; family Hyperoliidae; genus Hyperolius; species Hyperolius riggenbachi. The sequence continues at coordinate 44,097,527 of NC_090657.1, read as the reverse complement.
TACTACTAATGTTCTATTTATCATCCATACTATACTTACAATCCTTTATCTCATAACTTTTATTTTTACTTCAAGTTCACTTTAAATAATTAGCTCCCTGTTGATAGATTTTTTATTTTTTTTAACATAAAAACTGTCAGAGCTAAGATTTGCCAACTTCACACCACTGCTTCTAAACTGTGGGCACCAGTTTTAAATAAGCTTTGTACAGCAGGTGCCATTTAGAAAATGGTTCCTGGTTTTTAAAAGCCCCTCGGCATTCTCATTAAATACATGAAAACGTATTTTGTAGGGAGTCTCTTGTGTTCTCATTAAATAAATGAAAAAGTACTATGCGATGAGTCTCCGATTCCTTGAGGAGGAACAGAGGCCCTTAACATTAGCGCTGCCACTACTGATTCTGTGAATTGGAATTAATGTGATATTCCTATATGCCCAATTGAGCCTCAGCTTTGTATCTCAGCTCTGATTACTTCTACAGGTTTATGGATCTGTGTATGTGTGGTGAGCTTCTGGAATGAGTGCAATTAATACAGCCTGTGACACCCCACCTGTCTTTGTGATTTAGTACTAAAGACTAGTGTTTGTCTAATTTCACTTCATTTAGTTCAACAGTTCATCCAAATGAATCCAAATGTTGTGGTTCATTTGAAAGCAATTTCAAATTCCTTTGAAGTAAGTGGATGAAAAGTCTGGTTTGTGTCCTGGTCTCTGGAGAGTCTGTACAGCCACCAGAAGCAACAAGTGGCATGAGATGACCATCCATGTATAAAGTTATAGCAGGGAAAACCTTTACAAACATTAGGAGGGGGATTTTAGGTAAGCTTTAGGCCAACATGACAATGCCAATGCATCAATGTATAGGGTAGCGGGTCCTATAACCCTGCTGACGCTGCTAATAAATCATATTGTCACTGTCACTGCAACTGCCTTTTTATGGCAAGGTGTATTTCACCACAGTCAGTTGTGAAGCAAGAGTGCACAGGAATGGGGCATTTAGTTTGCAGGTCAAGTGACATCACTAATGTCCCCACCTTTTTTTTTTCCCGACCCAGCTCATTGTTAATGTTCCCTCCCTACTGACAGTTTACTGTCCTTTCTGCATCAAATACTGCCTATACAGGCTTACATCAGTGTAAACTCTTTAAAGAAAATAGGGGGGATTCAAGCACTTTCTTATCTTATCCACAGTAAGCTTTCTGGTATTTGCATGTTTAGACAAGCTTGATAGTGTAGTGAAGAATGGAAAAGAAAAAAAAAACTCACCGCAATTCCGCTGGCACTGTACAGTTCCTGCAGGCAGAGACACCCTAACCAGGTAAAAAGGGGGGAAAAAATTGAGGGTCATATAAGGGCCTATTTAAAAGAGAAAAAAAAGTGGTGTACATATATACTGTGTTTGGGACATTTACTATTTTATGGTATTTTTTTTTTTTTTTTTTTTTTTGGGATGTTGCAACCACTTTTAATGTCGTCCATTGGAGAAAAGGTGCTTTAGTAGTATGCAAGACTGTCCAGGAAACCATGCAGGTTAGCAGATGGGATGAAGGGTCATGATAATGAGGTCCTCGGGTTGTTTAACACCGTGCTATGTTATGTGCACACCTAAATGACAAATGTATTTATTTTAAAGAACAGGCTTTTTTTTGGGGGGGGGGGGGGGGGGGGGAGGAAGTAGTTCTTACACACAATACAGTAACACCAATAACCTATAACTCCTACATCAATAAGTAACCCTTATGTTTGGGCCCAAATACTGTGAGTTCTGCTATTAGCGTGACCTACAGTCAGGGATGGATTTAGACATCGAGGCCATGGCCTAGGGCACCAAAACAGGCTAAACCTATGCAGCATTTGCAAGCTTGCAAATGCTGCAATGCAGGGAGATCAGGCAAGCGCCTGACTGTGGTACTCTGCCACTATGTGCCTGTGCAGCAGCCACCTTGCTCTCTGTGCATGTTTGCATTGTGGCCGGCGTCTATGGACATGGGCAGCATTGGAGACGGAAAGAAAGCGGAAGCTTCTGCACTGGAGACGAGTGGGGAAATGAGTGACACTGATGGCTGCTGTGGTGTGAAGGTGAGCTGGCTACCTATACTGAAAGGGGGGGGGGGGGGGGGCAGATGGCTCCAGTATAGGGAGCCATCTGGCTACCAATACTGAAGGAAAAGGGGGTGGAGCCATCTGGCTCCCTATACTGGAGGAAAAGGGGAGGGGGAGCCATCTGGCTACCTATACTGGAGGGAAATAGGGGAAGTTGTGATCTGGCTACCTATACTGGGGGGAGGGAGGTCTTCTCGCTACCTATACTGAAGGGGGAGCGGCTGGTGACAGTGGCCTTGGGCGGTAAAGAGTACAAATCTGGCCCTGCCTACAGTACTTGCATATTGTGACTGTTACTACAGTAACCTGTTTTGAACAAGTGTTAGTTAGTAAAGCTTGTTACCGTAGCAACAATCAAACTACACTGCCGGTAGTGCTAACATCTTAACTTGCGAGCAGAAATAAGGGTTATACTGCCATGCACTGTCTGTGCACATCACTATTACCGCAATTTAGTGAATCAACCCCATGCTGTGAACCTGGTTGATTCTCTATGTAGATCACCAGAGAGGCTTGATGAGATGTCAGTAGCAAGTCCATCAAGAATTGATTATACCATTAGGGGTGTACTGCTCAGTATACTGCAGGTCTTTACAGCCACCCAAACTCCACCACCACTCCTTCCCACCCTCCTAAACTAAACTTTTCCAACTTTCACTTGATAAGGCCTAGTGCACACCAAAAACCGCTAGCAGATTCGCAGAACGCTAGTGGTTTTTGGAGCGTTTTTCTTATTATAAAGCGTTTTGCTAGCTTTTTGCAGTTTTGCGTAGCGTTTTTTGGGTAGCAGATTACAGATATTGTTACAGGAAAGCTGTTACTGAACAGCTACTGTAACAAAAATGCCTGGAAAACCGCTCTGATCTTGCGTTTTTATCAAGCGTTTTGCATTTTTCCTATACTTAACATTGGAGGCAGAAACTCCTCCAAAATCCAAAAAATGCTGCAGCCCGGGAGTATGCGTTTCTGCAAAACGTCTACCGCTCTGGTGTGCACCGGCCCATTGAAATACAATACCCAAGCGGATTAACAGGCGGATGCGGCCTGCGGATCGCATCCAAATCCGCTCGGTGTGCACTGGGCCTTAGTGCCCAAAATGGATCAATAAGTTGAGCAATCAAGCATGTTGGGGCAATGGATTTCCAACCAGGTTGACTAAGAAAAAAAATCTGTATGTGTTTGACAGGTTCTATGCGAGGCGTAGACATTAGATTGTCGTCTGATCCAATCATCTATTGTTAGACTGGCCATCTACTCTACATCTTTGCCAGCCTTATGAGTTGGCCATATATTTACCAGTATTTTTTTCCATCAATGTGCAATATGCAGGGTTTTGTTCCACAGCAATGGGAAGTATTTGACCTTTATCATCTTTCCACCCTGTGGCTGAGCTGAAGTTCATAAATTCAACAATATATTTGTAGGTTGTGTTTTCACTTCTTAGAGCAATGCTGTCTGTGTTCAGCTTTAATCTTTTACAATTACTATGCTGGGACTTAAATAGTAACTACTAAACTGTGAGCAAAGCTTGCCTGGAGGTTCTCAGCCCTCCTTTTCTGTTAATTTGATAGAAACAGAATTTTAATTAAAACTTATTTGGCTGCCAGCTGAGTTCTGGGGAGTTTTTGTGGTTGTGGTTAGTTCCTCCCATATGCACTTTTCTTTCTTGTTCTAAATTTATAAGCAACTTCCATTTGCATCTCTGTTTTGTATTCTCTCATGTTGGAATGCATAACATCTCACCACATATACTGCATCTAAAATCCATGCCTTACTGGTTTGGTTTTAGATGTAAACCATGAATTTTATTTTCTCTGGACTGTGATTACTTGATGATGCCTCAGAAAGCTGCTTCCTCAGATGCTTGGACAGAACTCCAGTATTAGCAGTTGTTGAATTTCCCTCCCTACATGCATCTCAGCTAGCGGATTCCTAAAGGCATAATCATGTGACCACAACTCAGGGAATGTGAAAGTAAGACTTTTAATCTTTAAATTAAAAAACAAACAAACAACTTTTGCAATGTTATGTTTTGCTGCAGTGAGTTTAACCCTTTCTGGACCAGCACCCTCTGCCCCCTTAAGGACCAGAGGGTGCTGGTCCAGCAAACCGCCGCTTCCCGACGAATTGCCGCAAGTTACCGTCGCTCCCGCCGGACACGCCGCTCTGTCCCCACCGCAGGCTGCTCTCTCTGCCGTCGCTATGACAGCAGAGCGCTATGCGCCGGTCAGGAGCCGCTTTCATTGGATCCTGACCCTGTCATTCCATGTAAGCCAATGGGAACGGCTTACATGAATGACAGGGCCAGGAACCAATGAAAACGGCTCCTGCTCGGCTCACAGTGCTCTGTCGTCATAGAGACGGCAGGGCATCACATTGCGGCGGGGGCAGAGCGGACCGGGCGGGGGCGCACGGTCAATGGGAGGTAGAGCTTACGTCCGGTCAGGACCGCAGCGCCCACTGCCCGCCGTAGATTTATACTGAGGCGGTCCGCAGGTAGTTAAGGAATGAATTAAAGACGCTGTGCATGTAGCTAGTATGATTTTCAATCTCATTAACCAGTTCAGCACTGTTGGTATCTATGGTCCTGCGAACTTCGCTTCAGCACCAGGGGAGTAGATACACACATCCTGTGGTTTACAGTGCCCCCCATCCCACCTAATGCTAGGTACACACCATACAATTTTCTGTTAGATTCTTCTGTTAGATTTACCTACAACATGGAAAAAAGCTATCTGGCAGGTAAATCTAAGAGAAAATCTAACAGAAAATTGTACGGTGTGTACCTAGCATAAGGAGTGTAGGTGATATGAGTGCTGAGGTATCTAGCCTTCAATAACAGTATTCTGCAAATCAGTAAGTAACTACATGTGATGATGTAATTACCCACAAAGCTGTGCATCCAAGGCTGTATTTTAATTAAGCGTTACTGAGTGGGAACTGGGCTTTCCCTAACAAGCCTGCCACCGGCTTCACACTAGTGGTGCGTTCAATTCCACCTTAATCTTTGAGGCAGGGAACACACTTGACTTTCAGTTTTCAGCATGCGTTTTTCTGCAAAATTTTTTCTACACACCAAGGAAAACGACCCGTTTTTTTCACAGCAGCTGATGTAATTGGTAGAGAAAACTGACAAAATGTGCAGAATCATGATGCCACCGGCGTACCTACCAGGGATGCGACCCCCTCAGCCGCAGGGGGGCCCGGGGCTGCTCTGGGGCCCGCTCAGTGTGCGTGGGGGGAGCGCTGCTCTGGACCCCCCAGCAAGGTGCTCAACTGGCCGCAGCGTCTAATAGACGCTGCGCCAGTTCATTCCCCGCAGCCCCGCTCCAACAGCCTGCATAGTCTCCGGCAGGCAGAGCAGGGCTATGGCAAGATGGCCGCCGAAGAAGCCCTACACTGGAGACTATTTGTGTCTCTAGTACAGGGCTTTGGCAGCCATCTTGCCGTAGCCCTGCACTCTGCCTGTCAGCGCGGGAGATGTGCTGCAGGAGGACTCGGGGAGCTGAGTGCCAGATGCTGGGAGAGGAGAAGACTTCTGTCAGGTAAGTGAATTGTTTTTTTTTCACAGGTGCATTTTTTTTTCTAGTGTCTGCTGCCCACATTGCGATTTTCTGGTCACTGCTGCCCACATTATGATTTTCAGGTGTCTGCTGCCCACATTGCGATTTTCTGGTCACTGCTGCCTACATTGTGATTTTCAGGTGTCTGATGCCCACATTATGATTTTCTGGTGTCTGCTGCACACATTACGATTTTCAGGTGTCTGCTGCCCACATTGCGATTTTCTGGTGACTGCTACCCACATTAGGATTTTCTGGTGTCTGCTGCCCACATTACGATTTTCAGGTGTCTGCTGCCCACATTACGATTTTCAGGTGTCTGCTGCCCACATTACGATTTTCTGGTCACTGCTGCCCACATTGCGATTTTCTGGTGACTGCTGCCCACATTAGGATTTTCTGGTGTCTGCTGCCCACATTACGATTTTCAGGTGTCTGCTGCCCACATTACGATTTTCTGGTCACTGCTGCCCACATTGCGATTTTCTGGTGTCTGCTGCCCACATTGCGATTTTCTGGTGTCTGCTGCCCACATTACGATTTTCAGGTGTCTGCTGCCCACATTACGATTTTCTGGTCACTGCTGCCCTCATTGCGATTTTCTGGTCACTTCTGCCCACATTGCGATTTTCTGGTGTCTGCTGCCCACATTACGATTTTCAGGTGTCTGCTGCCCACATTACGATTTTCAGGTGTCTGCTGCCCATATTATGATTTTCTGGTGTCTGCTGCCCACATTACGATTTTCAGGTGCCTGCTGCCCACATTACGATTTTCAGGTGGCTGCTGCCCACATTAGGATGTTCTGGTGTCTGCTGCCCACATTGCGATTTTCTGGTGTCTGCTGCCCACATTACGAATTTTTGGTGTCTGCTGCCCACATTGCGATTTTCAGGTGTCTGCTGCCCACATTACGATTTTCTGGTCACTGCTGCCCACATTGCGATTTTCTGGTCACTGCTGCCCACATTGCGATTTTCAGGTGTCTGCTGCCCACATTACGATTTTCAGGTGTCTGCTGCCCACATTGCGATTTTCAGGTGTCTGCTGCCCACATTGCGATTTTCAGGTGTCTGCTGCCCACATTACGATTTTCAGGTGTCTGCTGCCCACATTGCGATTTTCTGGTGTCTGCTGCCCACATTGCGATTTTCTGGTGTCTGCTGCCCACATTACGATTTTCTGGTGTATGCTGCCCACATTAGGATTTTCTGGTGACTGCTGCCTACATTGCGATTTTCTGGTGACTGCTGCCCACATTGCGATTTTCTGGTGACTGCTGCCCACATTGCGATTTTCTGGTGAACTCTGCCCACATTACGATTTTCTGGTGAACACTGCCCACGTTACGATTGTCTGGTGAATGCTGTCCACGTTACGATTTTCTGGTGAACGCTGCCCACATTACGATTTTCTGGCCCACATTACGATTTTCTGGTGAACACTGCGCACGTTACGATTGTCTGGTGAATGCTGTCCATGTTACAATTTTCTGGTGAACGCTGCCCACATTACGATATTCTGGTGACTGCTGCCCACATTAGGATTTTCTGGTGACTGCTGCCCACATTGCGATTTTCTGGTGAACTCTGCCCACATTACGATTTTCTGGCCCACATTACGATTTTCTGGTGAACACTGCCCACGTTACAATTGTCTGGTGAATGCTGTCCACGTTATGATTTTCTGGTGAACGCTGCCCACATTACGATTTTCTGGCCCACATTACGATTTTCTGGTGAACACTGCGCACGTTACGATTGTCTGGTGAATGCTGTCCATGTTACAATTTTCTGGTGAACGCTGCCCACATTACGATTTTCTGGTGAACTCTGCCCACATTACGATTTTCTGTCCCACATTACGATATTCTGGTGAACGCTGCCCACATTACGATTGTCTGGTGAATGCTGTCCACGTTACAATTTTCTGGTGACTGCTGCTCACGTTACGATTTTCTGGTGACTGGTGCCCACATTACGATTTTCTGGCCCACATTTACGATTGTCTGGTAAAATGCTGCCCACTTTACAATTTACTGTGAAACGCTGCCCCATTACGATTATTTGGCGCCTATGGGGGGGGGCCCCATCCAAATATTCGCAGGGGGGCCCAGTGATTTCTAGTTACGCCCCTGCATGATGCAGAATGTCATTTTTTTCTGCGCGCGAACAACATATGAAGTGTGAACTAGCCCATCGATTAACATGAGTTCTCAGTTTTTCTGTGCAGAAAACTCGCACGAAAACAGTTGTGTGTTCCCTGCCTAATGGTTTAAATTCTCAGTTTGAAGTCTGTGCTATGAAAAAAAGAGCATTGTGTTGATTTAGTGCTCAATTATGCACATATATTTAAAAATTACATAAAAATGGCCAAATAGCCTGCTCAATAATGAAAAGTTAAGAGCTTATGCTACTGAATGCCTCAGTAAGTTCCTTTTGCCCTGGCTAGTGAGTGTAGGAGTCTTCCTAACCCCCCCCTACCCAGGGCCGGTTTAAGCAACAATGGGGCCCCAGGGCAAAATAAACCTGGGGGCCCCCCCAACAGATACCCTGGAGCAAAAATCGGAATTAAAGCGGACCCAAACCAAACATTTTTTTAATTCAAAATATTTAGTTGCACCACTCTGACACATACAAATATAAATAAACACTCTTTCAAGCCTATGAGCATTTCAGTGCATGCTTTTCAACCTCTTTTCATAACTAGGGTTATACAGGTGGCAGCCATTAGCAATTCCTCCTATGCTGGACACCATCTACTCCACCAGTTTGCCGGATTATTTCCCAGCAATATGAAAGGAAGGGGAGGGGTTTCTCCAATAAATGTAAAATATTTTATATTAGTCATCATGCAGCTGAAAAAAGGCTGCTATTTATTATTATTATTATTTAGAAAATAGATTTTATTTCTGAAATCTTGTATTTTTAGTTTGGGTCCACTTTAAGGGACCTTTTTTGCAGCTGGTATAGTCAGGGTTTGAAGCCCCAATCGGTCGGAGCTCCACATTCTGGCTATCCCAGCCTGCATGGGGGACAAGGGGTTAAAAAGTTTCAGGAGGGGGGACCCCAACATATTTAAAAAAAAAATTTTTTCCCACACTCTAAACATAAAAAAAAAATTGGGAAAATAGGAAAAAAATGTCAGGGATCTTCATACAGCCATATTGCGACTGTATAGCGATCCCTGACCAAAGCGCTGCGGCTGCGTATGGACCCCCTGGAAACCCGTCAGGAAATGTATTGCTCTTTCTTTTGATGCATGTAAAATTACACTACCGTTAGGTTTGCTACTAAAAGTGACATTTACCGCATTTAAAAGTATACTTTTTTCCTTCGAAACTTTAAAATCGATTTTCTCAAAAACTATAAGGTCCATTTGATTTTTTTTCCTCTTGTAGCCACTGGGGGGGCCCCTACAAGCTCTGGGGCCCTGGGGCAGCTGCCTCTCTTCCCTCTATGGTAGCGCCGGCCCTGCCCCTACCCATACTCTGCCTTGATTCTGGTGTGAGTCAGCCACTACTTTAGCCAAATAGACCAGCAGGGCTGCCAGGCAACTGTGGTATTGCTTACAAGGAAATAAATATGGCAGCCTCCATATACCTCACTACAGTTCTCCTTTTAACCCTGGTACATAAAAAAAAAAAGTCTTTCACTTACCCGACACTTCCCCAAGCCCCCCTGCAGCCATCCTGTGCCCTCGCAGCTCCTCGAGTGCTCTCCGGTCCCCACCGCGGGTTAGTTTTGTTTTCGGCCGGCTGAGTCGGCTCCTGGGGCCACGCGTTGTTTACTTCGCCTTCCCACCGTCAAGCACGACCTGCGCAGGTGTACTGCACTTGCGCAGGACAAGCATGATGGCGGCAAGGCAAAGAAAAGTATGCATGGCTGGGAGGCCTACTCCCAGTTGGTCGAAAAAGAAACCCACGTTGAGGGCACAGGACTGCTGTAGGGGACTTGGGGAAGCTCCGGGTAAGTGAATTTTTTTTTTTTATGTACCAGGGTTAAGGTTCACTTTAAGTGATTAGAATTGTCTGGGGTTCTTCTCTAAGACCGAGACATCATCTGGATTGGCTACTTTTGTGTGCTTCAGTGCTTCTAGATGTTTTCTTTCCCACTACTAAAATCTCTTGTCATTTGGCTTGAAGTACCATGCTCAAGATTGATAGCTTGATTGAAGAGATGCCTGAGTGAAAGCTATCCAAAATGTCTCACCACAAATTACTAATTATATGCTAGGCCCAGTGCACACCAAAACCGCTAGCAGATCCTCAAAACGCTAGCGGTTTTTGGAGCCGATTTAGAGCGATTCTAGGCTGGTTTAGAGACGTTTTCTAAACATGCCTAGCGTTTTTGGGAGCGTTTTTGTGTAGCAGATTACAAATATTGTTACAGTAAAAGCTGTTACTGAACAGCTTCTGTAACAAAAACGTCTGGAAAACCACTTTGATCTAGCGTTTTCTAGAGCGGTTTGCGTTTTTCCTATACTTTACATTGAGGCAGAAACGCTTCTGCAAACCACACACGTGCAGCAGAAGGTACGTTTGCGGTTTGCTAAAAACCTCAAACCGCTGGTGTGCACCATCCCATTGAAATACATTAGCCAATCTTTTTCAAAGGCGGATGTGGTTGGGGGATCGCTGCTAAAACCGCTCGGTGTGCACTGGGCCTTAGAGCCTTAGAAGCAGAGTTCCCCCAACTCTGTCCTCAAGGCCCACCAACAGTACATGTTTTGCAGGAAACCACAAACATGCACAGGTGGGGTCATTAGTGTCTCAACATAGCTGATTACCTACCTCTGTGGACATATACAAAACATGCACTGTTGGTGGACCTTGAGGACAGGGTTGGGGAACACTGTTAGATGACTGAATGAGTTAAGAGTCACACGGTGCTCAACCATCTACAAAAGCACAAACCAATCATTATTGCTTTTCAAGGAGCATACCTAATAGGGGTAAAAATCAAAGCTTTTCAAAGCGAACACGGTAAATCCAGCGCTGGAGACTTGGGCGCAGCAGCGCAGGAGACTTGGGCGCAGCCGGCGCCACCATAGGCGGTAATAGGAACTACGGCTATCGCAGGCACAGGGAGTAACTTCAGCGCCGTCAGAAGACGGATCTGAAGTTGCTTTTAAAACAATAATTCGGCTTCCAGCAATTGCTGGAAGCCGAATTATTTCATTCCCCCACTATCCATGTCGGCCTGGAGGGGGAATAGTAATTAACACGGCCCGGACTTGTGCGGCAGCAGGATTAGCCATATACTGGCTGTGTCCTGTGCCCAAGTCTTCGGCGCCCTTCTCTCTCGTACGCTTTCAAAGGGGGTTTGTTGCCCGGGGGCCTTTCATGGATGATATTCATTTTCTAGAGGGGTTTCCATACTGATTTAAAAACGCCTGCATTTTTAAACTAACTCCATTTAATTTTACCCATTGAGTATATATATGTATAATAAGAATGGTCCACTTGACACAATACCAATATTGTAAACCTTTGTCTCAGAGAGTTGAACCAATATGGCTCAGATACCTAGTAGATCAAATTTGAACCATGATCGAAGAACAAACTGGGGTTCTCCACCTGGATAAATTGCAGACTTTGCTTTTAATTCATATCACAGTGACAGCAAACATGATGTTTTGGCTATTCAGATGATGACCTTGCTTTTTGACTGGCTCTGACTTGGGCTTTATGCTGTTATTGTTGCACACATCTTTTGCACTTTTGTTAGCACTGCACTAATATTTACAGTATTTTCCTAACAAAGCCCTTATATATTGTGGGTGAAACATGTTGGAGTGATGATTAATGTTAGATGTATCTGAGGAGTGATGCTGTCCCCGATCAAGTACCCTAGTGCTCTCTACCATAACTTCAGTTGGATGAATACACATGCAAGCACGACTAACGGAGGTGATTATTTTAGGGACAGTCAGAATCCGAATCAGAATCACTTTATTCGCCAAGTGCGACAGGCGCCGCACCCGGAATTATTTGTGAACACAAGGCATATTGGCAAGTGCAAACAGTACAAGTAACATTACACATAGTACAATTTATAAGGAAAACATTTCGACATAGCAAAAGACACATAGAGCGGTTGTCGCTTAGTTATGCAGAGATGAACATGAGTGACAGCCTATGGGCATGCATTCGTCCTCTAGTGCCCCGAGGAGCAGAAGGGGATTAGGAGATGGCATTGGAGAGAGATTCTGAGTTGAGGAGAGTGATCGCTTGAGGGAAGAAAGTGTTCCTACGCCTGGTGGTTTTGGTGTAGATGGACCTATAGCGACGTCCCGAGCGAAGAGGACTGAAGAAGTGATTGCCAGGGTGGGAGGGATCGAGTGTGATTCTATTTGCCCTGGACCTCATTCTGGATGTATGGAGAAGGTCTAAGGGTGGCAGGGGCGACCCAATGATCTTCTCAGCCACATTGATGACTCTCTGGAGTTTGAGCCTATCCTTCGCATTTGCCCCCGAGTACCAGACAATGATGGAGGAGCAAAGGACAGATTCGATGGTCGCCGTATAAAAACTGGTCAGTAGCTCCCTGGGCATGCCAAACTTCCTTAGTTGCCTCAGGAAGAACAGTCTCTGCTGGGCCTTCTTTTGGGTAGTAGAGGTATTTTCGTCCCATCTCAAGTTCTCCGTGATGGTGGTGCCTAGGAACCGCGCGCTATGTACCCTGGTGACTTCGGTGCCATCAATGATGACCGGGCTGGGTTGTGGAGCGTTCCTTCTGAAGTTCACTATCAGTTCCACCGTTTTTGCAGTGTTTAGTACAAGTTTGTTGTCTGAGCACCATCTGAGAATCCGTTCGATCTCGCTGTGATATTCCAGTTCCGCTTTATCACCCATGAGTCCTACGATGGTGGTGTCATCTGCAAACTTAATGACCTTGACGGTATCCGTGGAGGAGGTGCAGCTGTTTGTATACAGGGAGAAGAGCATCGGAGACAGTACACATCCTTGCGGGGCGCCTGTGTTTGTGGTTCTTACACTGGAGGAGCAGCCTCCGAGTCTCACTAGCTGTGTCCTGTTCGTAAGGAAGTCCTTGATCCAGGTGCAAAGGGTTGGGTCGACACCAAGCTGTTCCAGGTCGTCGTGCAGAATGTTTGGGCAGATGGTGTTGAACGCGGAACTGAAGTCCAGGAGGAGGATCCTTGCGTAGGTCTTTGGTTTATCCAGGTGTTCAGTGATATGTGCAAGGCAGATGTTAATGGCGTCTTCCACAGACCGGTTTGCCCTGTATGCAAATTGTAGAGGATCCAATAGGGTGGCAGTGTGAAGCTTCAGGTGGGAGAGGACCAGTCTCTCGAAGGTCTTCATGATAATCGGGGTTAGGGCGACAGGTCTAAAGTTGTTTAAGTCCGTGACTCCTGGCTTCTTGGGGACCGGGATGATGTCGGCTTATCAGGACTTATCCTAATATAGCTACAGGTTAATTTCTTACAGACACCTGTTTGCTGTAGGTTCTTAAATACTAGTACAGTATGTTATGAATGGTGTATACATGCTTATATATTGCATGCAGAGAACATGCCTATTAGCCATGAAGAGGGTTGATAGACTGGGACTTATTAGCTCACTGAGCGTTCCTTGTTCTGTATCCCGACACACCTATTTGTACTCTAAAGATACCGGGTGATTTTCCGCTCAACCTCGATCCACAGACAGTGCAGAAACTGGGCTGTTCAAACCTATGAAGACCAAAGAAGTGAGGATAGATCAGCACAGTGTCTGGTTAAATATAGCTTTATTTCAATCCAATTAAAAAATCAGGATCAAAATTCCTTACACCAACATGTTGACTTGTTTCGGGCATGGATAGTCCTTAATCACTAATTCTGTACCCTATAATTCTATTCTTGGGTACTATAATACCCATCTATACGCTGCTGCACACCGAGCGGGTTTTTTGACGTTTTTGCAGCTGCTTGCGGCTGCGGATACCCTTGGTCAATGTATTTCAATGGGCTGGTGCACACCAGAGCGGGAGGCGTTTTGCTGAAACGCATACTCCCGGGGTGAGGCATTTTTTGGATTGCGGAGGCGTTTCTGCCTCCAATGTAAAGTATAGGAAAAACGCAAACCGCTCTGAAAAATGGCAGTTCAGAGCGTATTTGTAGGCGTTTTTGTTACAGAAGCTGTTTAGTAACACCTTTACTGTAACAATATATGAAATCTACTACACCAAAAACGCTTCCCAAAACTGCAAAATGCTAGGTGAAACGCTACAGAAAAATAAGAAAAAGCGTTTCAAAATCTAGCATTTTGCGGATCTGCTAGCGGGTTTTGGTGTGAACAAGGCCTGAGAGAGGATTCTGTTGATTGATCTCTGGTACTAGTGTTTTGCACATACAGTACCTGGATTCTCAATCATTAGTATGCGTGTGTAAAAGATATATCTATATATGCACACGCGCACACAAATATTACAAGGTTATATAGCTGGAACAGAGTTCCCATTGGTTTGTACTGCATGGCTAGTCTGATTCTGGACTTTTGGGATATAAAAATCCTCAAACAGAAAATTTGGTACTGCATTTTTTAAGAGGTACTGTCATTTCCTAAAAAGTAACCTTCCGAACACTACACTCACACGGATGACTAAAATCTGGAAATGGACTGCTGAACTTTTCTATAAATATGGATACTATTATATGCCCTTAAGGCAAAACCACTATCCTTTCTTAAGCCTGAACAATAAGTGTGATGTTCTTTGGTTATGTAGTATACTATGACAAGCCACGCCTACTGTGAAGTACCCCTAAGTGAGAGGGATATGGAGACTGCCATATTCATTTCCTATAAACAATGTGCATTGCCTTGCTGTCCTGCTGATCCCCGGACTAAGGTGGCCACTAACGGTCCAATTTCTAGCAAAAAATCGTTCGAGCGATCAGAAATTCTGATCGGACGAAAAATCGTTCACTACACCATCAACTAACCAATCATTGCTTCCTATCTATCACGACCACCAAGAAAATCCACATTTTCGTTCGACGAAAATTCATTCGGGCGACATTTTTTTCACTCATTCATAATCGATTGTGTCCACCAATGGAGATTATTTACAACCAATCCGATCAGAATTTCTGATCGCTCGAACGATGTTTCGCTAGAAATTGGACCGTTAGTGGCCAGCTTAATACTTTTACTTGTAGACCCTGAACAAGCATACAGATCAGATGTTTGACTACATTTCCCACATGCTTCTTTCATGGTTGTGATTCCAACACTACTGATGCATGAAAGATCTGCAGGATGCCAGGTAACTGGTATCGTTTAACCTCTAGCTGACAGCGTCACACCGATGGCCGTGGCGGAAGCCCCAGGACCGCCTAACGCCGATCGGCGTAAAGTCCTGGGACTCTGTTTTGGTGAGCGGAGACTGTTAGACGGCTGTCCCCTCCTGAGCCACAGAGGTGATCGGCTGTCATAGGCTAAAGCCTATGACAGCTGATCACGGGGATTGGCTGGCGGAGGGGGGATATACAATAGATTCGATTTAAAAAACACACACATTTTTTATTAAAAAAAATAAACTCAAACAAACATCTGGGGGGCAGTCAGACCCCACCAACGGAGAGCTCTGACGGTGGGGAGAAAAGGGGGGGAGGGAGACACTTGTGTGATGTGTCATTGTGGCCCTGCAGCTTGGCCTTAAAGCTGCAGTGGCCAATTTAAAGAGACTCCGTAACAAAAATTGCATCCTGTTTTTTATCATCCTACAAGTTCCAAAAGCTATTCTAATGTGTTCTGGCTTACTGCAGCACTTTGTACTATCACAGTCTCTGTAATAAATCAATGTATCTTTCCCCTGTCAGACTTGTCGGCCTGTGTCTGGAAGGCTGCCAAGTTCTTTAGTGTTGTGGTTCTGCTATGAACTCCCCCTTCCAGGCCCCTCTATGCACACTGCCTGTGTATTATTTAGATTAGGGCAGCTTCTCTCTTATCTTTTACAAGCTGGATAAATCGTCCTCTGAGCTGGCTGGGCTTTCACATACTGAGAAATTACAGACAAGGGCAAAGCGGTTTGCAGGAAGAAACGAGCAGCCTGAAACTTCAGTGCATGAGAACTGCAGGGGGAAAGAAACACACAATGATCTCTTGAGATTCAAAAGGAAAGCTGTATACAGCCTGCTTGAGTAAGGATGTATTTTCTATGTGTGGACATACTATACATCAACCTACTTCCTGTTTTGGTGGCCATTTTGTTTGTTTATAAACAAACTTTTTAAAACTGTTTTTAACCACTTTTAATGCGGCGGGGAGCGGCGAAATTGTGACAGAGGGTAATAGATGTCCCCTAACGCACTGGTATGTTTACTTTTGTGCGATTTTAACAATACAGATTCTCTTTAATGAAAAAGTGCCTGGTCTTTAGGGGGTTTATACACTGCGGTCCTCAAGTGGTTAAAGGGAAATATATAATTCTTTATATTCCTCACAATTCAGGTGTCATTTACATGAGTCTTGATTTCAGTATACATATGCACAACTTAAAGATGCACTTTGCATCCGAAATTAGATGCGATTGTCAATTCCCCAATCCTTGAGATAATCTGGGATAGGCTAATTACACATACATAATAAAGCATAGTGCAGGAGAAGTTTGTGTGTATATATATATATATATATATATATATATATATATATATATATATATATATATATATATATATACATATATATATATACATACATATACATATATATACATATGTGTGTGTGTCTGTCCCCCCCCCCCCCCCCCCCCCCCCCCCCCGTTTGTGTAGTAAGGGCTGTATGGTCCGTGTACTGCCTTTCCCCTCTCTTATTCCCAGTTGTCATGAAGCAGCAGAAGTACAATCTGGTCCGGTAGCAGAGTGAAGCAGCTTGTAAGCTTGTATGCACAGATAATTGCGGAGCCCTTCAGTGGGGAGCAGTTTAGAGCTGAGCTGGACTCCCTGGGTGCAGTTTGGTTCCATCTCTGCACCAGATTGAGCAGTGCATACTCACTAGATGAGGCAAGCTGTTTACTTCTGTTGCTTATTCAGCTTGGGACAGAATTCCTTGTATTGTGTCTTAGTAATTATTTGCCACACAGGTAGAGATGAAGAATTTAAACATCACGTATCTATTTATTTTTTTATGTAGTGTCCTAAATGAGAAAACCAAGTGAGGCCGTAGAATCATATTCTTACTAGCCAGTCTTCCATTATAAAGTTTTTATGAAGATAAAACCTATCCAAACATCATTAATTGCAGGTAAGCATATGAAAAATAGGACTGTTTTTGCATCCCTGCTCTACATTATTTTTTTTTTTTTTTTTTTTTTTATTACGAAAGCCACTTTTATCCCTTTTTATGATTCTGTGTTGATTTGCCTTTTCTGACTGACCTTTTGGCTTTTTCTCTTCCCCATGGACAATGATGAATAGTAAGAAGCAAAATAATATCTTGATACGCAGATTTGCTCTTTCCCAGGAAGGAAAAGAATCCGAGCCTATCAAAGCCAGCACCTACCAATGAATTACCCAACGTCTATTTAAATTGCCAGCAGCCACAGGCTTTAAATGGTTAATCTGTTAATAATGGTTAATAATGGTTAATAATGTAGTTTCCTCTTTGAGTCAGTGGGGATTTGCATGTTTTTTGCTAGTCACTGATTTGATGAAGAATATCTACTATAAGGCAATGCAATCCATCTTTTCGGCACTGGGTTGGGTTTTGTTGAAACTTACTTCTAGGCTGGGAGCACCGTTGTCTGTGCAGAAAAGCAAGCGCTTTAAGGCATGTGTTTTTCTGCGCTTGCAGATTTGCATTTTTTATGCGTCTTCATTTTTTCCAGGTTTTTTTTGCATTTCTTTGAGTTTTACATTTTTTATAATATTTTTTTCAGGGAAACATACAGTATGCGATTTAAGTTTTGCAAAAACCCATTACAAATGCTTGCAAATTGCATACGCTTTTGATTTCCCATAGGAAAGCATTGAATGTAAATCGCATGCGGTTTCGGTTTCCCAAAGGAAAGCATTGCATTTCACTCGCATGCGATTTACATAAAGCATGCGGAAAAAGGCAATGTGTGTGATTTAAAAAGTCATAAATGTTATATTTGAAAACTTATACCAATGCAATTTTTAACATGTTCTTCAAAGAAGTGTCATTGAATTTTTAGTGGGCTGTCACCACAAAATGTGTTTTAGAGTAGGTATCGCCTGTGCAATCACGTTCAATCATCCAGTTAAGCAGGATCAATCCAGTCCTGTCCAGAAATTTCAGTTTCTCATAATATTGCTGTCCGCCTTACTAGAGGTCTCTGGCATTTACCATGGTTGCTTGAGCTGTACCAGATGTGTGCAGCTCCCACCTACGTGTTTTGTTATGCTCAGTGACTCATCAGGAGCCTTTTTTTATGTGGAATGAGGCTTCAGCTGCAGCTTAAAGAGGAACGCCAGTGAAAATAATGTAATAAAAAAAGTGCTTCATTTTTACAATAATTATGTATAAATTATTTAGTCAGTGTTTGCCCATTGTAAAATCTTTTAAATCCCTGATTTACATTCTGACATTTATTATATGGTGACATGACATTATTACTGTGGGCAGGTGATGTAGCTGCTGCATGGTTTTTTGGCAGTTGGAAATAACAGCTATTTCCCACAATGCAGCAAGGTTCACAGACAGGAAACTGCCAAGAGTACGTACTCAGAATTTCTTTGTACCAGGGGTTTCACCACAATATCAGCCATACAGTGCCCCCTGATGGACTGTTTGTGAAAAGGAATAGATTTCTCATGTAAAAGGGGGTCTCAGCTACTGATTGGGATAAAGTTAAATTCTTGGTTGGAGTTTCTCTTTAAGTCTTCAAAAGCTAAAGGCTAGGCTCAAGCTATGCGCAGTGCATAACATGCATTATAATGTGTGAGGACTACAATGGACGCTCCGTTCATTACACCATACACATTCATTCAAAGCCTTATGCAGCGAGTTAGGATAACGTAGAATTGTATATGCCGTGAGCTGACATACAAAATTATTCTCCAATGCAACTGATACACTGGCAAATGACCCAGAATCTTAAAAATGTTGTTTGTTACCAGAAGCAACTGCGTTCAGAGTGAGTTTTAAGCTCTTTGTGTATGGCTGCTGCCTGGATTGCCTTTTTCTGGTTCAGACTGCAAGAGAGCAGGGCACAGACTGAATCCCTGAGAAGATTAGAGCTTTGTAGCACTGATCATCTGTAAAACCGGAAGTGAACAGTGTCTTATCTCCCGTCCAGATCCTTTTCAAAGTGATATAATTAACATCAGCTCATTAAGGAGCCACTTACACATAAAAACAAGATATGTATCCATGTAGCTACACAGAACTAGGAAAACATTTGTGCCTTAAAAAATAACTGTCGGGCATAAAATAAAAAATCAATTCTTTATTTGTATCTGGTAAACAAGTAATAAGGACGCTAACCAGGCAATCCAAAAGTTAAAATCACTATTGCTCTTCTTGCTGATAAATTATCATTCCCCAGTTTACCTGATTCTTATTTGGTACACACAATTTGATACACAAAAAGGAAGTTGCAGGGCATGCTGGGTTGTCCTTTTTTTGCTTCTATACTTTCCCTCAGACATAACTAATGCAGCCTGATTGTCTGAAGCCTCTTTCTCTCCTGTTTTCCCCTCCCACACCTCTGTTCCTCTCCGATTGGCTAATAATTCTCATGCTGAGACAATGCACTTTCTATAGTGAAGGGCGGGCAAATCAGGATAGGGATAGTATGGGAGGAAATTACATCAGGATTGGCTTCAAAATAGCCACAGTTAAGATGTGAAATACTAAGGAGGATTTTCTCTTTTTTACTGTAGAAAAGTTACTAAAATCCAATGTGGACAGTGCAATACATATGTTGTAGAAGTAGAGCAAGTATTTATCTACTTATATATGTGGAGATAGTATGGCTGACAGCTCCTTTTTAAAGGACCACAGTGTGAAAAAACTGTAGAATTTTAAATGCAAATGTATACATGCAGTACATTTTTTTCCCCAGAGTAATTGCACTGTAATTTTTCTCCTTCTGTAGCTGTCACTTAGGTAATATAATCTGATGGCTCTGAGCCTCCTACCAACAAGTTTTGGAATAGTCAATCACCTCATGGGGATTGTCAGTCTCCTGTTTTTATTTCAAACAGAGAGGTTAATTCAGGTAAATTATTTATTTAATTATTGTATTTATAAAGCGCCAACATATTACGCAGCGCTGAATAAGACAAATAACATTTATATTGTGTGTTTCTCCTAACTCTGTGTTTAAGCTGCAGCCACTAGGGCATGCTCTAAAGGCAGTAGCAGTGTTAGGGACTCCTTGCTGAATTAGTGCTGGCTTACTGAACAGGAAGAGCCGAGGTTTGAACCCAGGTCTCCTGTGTCAGAGGCAGAGCCCTTAGGGCTCGTTTCCACCATAGCGAATCCGCATGCGGCGCCGACATGCGGATTCGCTTGGTACATTGAAGTGGCCGGGGCTGTTTCCATATGTGCGGCGTGCGGGAGCGATTTGGCGGCGGGCCAAATCTGCACGACGGGACCCACAGAATTCGCCTGCGTCGGGAATCCATGCGAATCGCCGCTAATGTATTTAATAGGAAAAACGCATGCGTTTTTTACATGCGTTTTTACCCGCGATTCGCGTGCGATTTCGCACCTTTTTCAATGTTATTTTGCCCTGGCAGAGTCATGGTTAATTTCGCATGGCACTCTGCCATGCGAAATCGCGGGTAAATACGCATGCGGAAACGCATCCGCATGCGTTTTTACAAGCGTCGGGATGCCGGCGAAATCGCGTCGCAACAGTGGAAACGGGCCCTTAAAGTGGATCCGAGACAAACCTTTACTCATTGCGTAATTGTGTTCCTTTCCTAATGTTTATAGGGCATTCCTCAAGCCAAATACGTTTTTGTTTTAATGCTCTAATTCCCTATAAACTAAATAAACCACTCCCACAGGTTTTCAGAGAGCCAAGGCACTTTCAGACAGTAGCAAGGGCTCATGGGAGCTCAGCCTGGGCAGGAGGAGGGGGGGGGGTGTATTACTAGCCAGAGATTTCAGAGGCAGAGGGGAGGAGGGAGGAGGGGGGATCAGTTTTCTTTGCTCAAGATACAGATAAGCCTGCCTCTGTGTAATGTTTACAAACATGGCTGCTGTCATTGTATCAAAGAAAGAAATATTCTTATTGTATTAAAGCGGTTTGCAGCTAGATTTGCTGTGTAAACCATCTAAACTTTAGATAAGATATATATGTATATAGACCAGTTACTTGTTATGGTTAGTTTTTCATCTCGGATCCGCTTTAAAGGATACCATAGCTGGAGTAGGAAAAACAGGGTGAGCAGGCATGTAAGTGCACAGCTGGGCCAGCACTTGCGCAGTGCGCACTAATGCCTGACCCAGCTGACCTGGAAGAAGCTGCCAGGGTGGGACGCATTTAGGTAGCAAAGGATGGAGACCGAGAAGAACTGGGGTGGGCACCAGGAAAGCTTTTCATACATGCCTTCTCTCTCCATTTTTCCTATTTCAGCTCTGGTATCCTTTAACCATTACACTTCCAGGTATTAACCAAATCAACATTTGATGTCGGCATATCTGCTCCTCAATTAACAGCAGATCATACTTCACTTGCTCAATTTATCTCATAAGCCCTTTCGAGGACTTACTCAAAGATGGTGGCTGGCTTGTCGGCTCAGGGGCTACTATTCTGGCAGTATGACTGTGGCTCTGCTGCTCAGCTTGTGCTTTTGAAAATCCCTTTTTGAAGGGCTTGAGAAGATCAGCTTGGCCAAAACCTATTGCTAAGAGGTTCAGAACGGTCAGATCATAGTACGTGACAACTACATAGGAAGTACAAAAAATAAGTGCAATTACCCTTCGACAAATTTACATTACTTATATGTATGCATAAATTTGCCATTTTTATCATAGTTCCCCTTTAAATAAAACAAGCCGAAATGTAAAATTCATGCTGACATTGCACGGAAATCATCAATTTTTAAGTAAATTCTGTGTTTTCTCAGCCAGTTCTGAAACTGCACAACCTTGACTTTGGGGTGACAGATGTTTTTAATAAATGCAAACCCAAGGCAGGTAGTCGATGCCTCTAACAAATTAATGATTTTCTGTTGATGGCAATAATGTTATTCTTTCCTTGGCTCCTTTATTTACTATGTTAGCAGGATAAGACTGCATGGTTTGCTATTAGGGAATTAAAGTGAAGGCTTCACACATATAGCCATGTCATGTCATGTTAACCTTTAACAATATGTAGTTACCACTTCTACAACAGGAGATGATAAATGAAGAAGGCAGTGAGTGGGTTACTAACAAACCAAACCACTCCATTTCCACAATAGGGTCCCATAGCAGTTGCTGAGACTGTTGCTATGCTGCTCTTTGGGGGCCTACAAATGAAGGGGGTGAATAACATTCCACTTTTTTATTTAACAGTTTTGTAAGGAAAATACAGAAAAATAACAAGTGACCATCTTAAGAATGATACGCTTGTTATAATTGATAATGAAAACAAATATAAATACAACACTCTGAAAAACAGAAGGGTAGGTCCCTCGATCCATGGTGTATGATTCTATGAACCTGTCAGGTCTAGGCTTCAAATTGTATCTACTGGTAATTTCTTGGCCTCCTATCCAAGAGATACAGAGTACCTAGCAAGCTCAGGGTGAACCAGAACTCCTAGGAGTGTGTAAGGGGCTACAATGGACCTAAAAGCCCTCATCGCAAATACTTTTTTTTGGAAAAAGGCAAACTTTTGTTTTGCTACCCAAGAGATTGTAACACTCACATCCCCTGTGATTGTATAAAAGTAGGGGTAAGAAATAGACACAAGTCGGAGAGAAAGGAAGCTCAGAAATATCAGGTCACGTGTCCACACCCAAGTCGCACCCCCCTCCACTCCCCAGTTTTGGACAAGTTCAGAAAATATGTAAAATACCACCTTGTCAACCATCCTTTCGGAAGCATGTCTCAAGTAAAGCTAGCAGTGTTTGCCAACCTGGAGGGTACTCAGTATCATCCGAGAAGTATCTTTTATAAGCGGATTCTACTGTGGACAAGTTCCTTTGTATTACTTTCAAAACCTCCTTCCAATCTTTCTGGATTTTAGTACCTGATAGGTCTTTCTCCCGTTGTTGGACATGTAAGTGTTCTAAACCAGATGGTGTATAAGTGAGTATTTGATTTACCTTAGAGATCTAGCATGTACTTAATTATATAAATAATATTGTTAGTCCGCCAAGTGAACACCGCAGGAGAGAAGCTGGGGCTGTTCCAAACAGACTAAAGAAAAACAAGGAGATAGAAGGACCTTAGAAATCTTGAGTCCCCATACTTTAGGTTATGTTTGAAAACCGTGCTTAGGGAGGAGGGGCAGGCCCCAGGAGGCATCCACAAAACCTCTTGGAAAGCTGATGAGGAGGCCAAAGGTATCTCCAAAAGATTCTAAAGTGGCATTTCACAACCTTTATATAAATTGGATAGGTAACCACCCCACTTTCAAGTTGACCTAACATGTGTAGACCATTGCTTTATATTGGATAGGATATTACAAACCTTTAAAGGACCATGAACACAAATAGAAATTTGTTAAATTTGAAATACATGTAACCTGTACATTTTTCACAGAGTAACCTATACTCTGGCGTCTCAGCAGGGGTCCTGGAAGCTGAGTGTAGGCTGTTACTTTGGGATTCTGCAATTGAAATACAGCATCTTCTTTTTGTATCTACATTGTGTAGTTTAATGCAAATAATAGTAAATATGCATTGTCTATCAATGCAGTGTGTCTTGTGCAATGCACAACTGTAATTTTTGCAGTAAGTATATTCGTAAGTACCTAGCAGTTTGAGACCAAAATGGTGTACCTAGGGAATTTGACACCCGGTGCTGATTATTTACAGACAACAAACCACCCTAACACCCCAACCAGTTTTTTTGATGGGTTGGGGCGCTGCGTGTGTTGCTGCAAATTTTGGGGGGAAATGAGTCCTCAGGATGTGGATGGAGCTAACCATTCTGGAACTCTGTACTTTATACAGTGCTGCCGAAGATGTCAGTTCTATATAAATAAACAATAATAATATGGTAGGACATTAGACTATGACCATAGTACAATTAGATTGTGAGCACCTCTGAGGATAGTCAGAAAGTAGGAGGACATAAGAAAGAGGGAGATGCATGGGGCAGGGGGAAAAGGTAGATGCATAAGACAAGGGAGCCTATTGGGAGAGGAGAAATGGCAGGAAGACCTCTCACCAGGAATGCAGACATCCCCAGTGCTGTTTGGCAGGGACGTGCTGTTACAAGAAGCCACTGAAATCTGAAAAGAGGAAATGGTCATAGGGAAGACAAAAGGTTGGGAGGGGGAGCTGAGAAAAGAGATAAGATTACCTGCAAACAAGCTAATCTAAATTGCCTGGAGCTTGCTTCTCGGCCCACTACAAAAGTCACCTGTCAGCACCTGTATCACTGTGTTCTGCAACAGCAGACTGCCCTGTATTATCGATTAATTACTCTGATCAGGATAAATAAACAATAGTCCAGGGTACTTTGGTATTACAGCAGCCAGTGCACATTACTACTGACAGGCAACTTCTGAAGCACTAAACACATCCTGCCACCTCTCACTAATGTCCCAGCTGCAGCACAGCAATGATTCTCCCTACTCACCCTGCTTCTCTGCACATTCACTCACTGCAGGCTGTGTGTAGAGTGCATGGAGACACATTGCCCACAGGACAGGAAGGGGAAGGGGTACTACATCTAGTGCAGAAAGTAGTACAGTCCCCTGCACTGCTTGCTAATATTTTCCTGAATGTTGCCCAAACAATGAAAAAAGGTCCCAGGTGGAAGAACTCAGTGACTGAGCACCACAGCGGCACCCCCCTATTCATGGCTACACCCAGTGC
Organism: Hyperolius riggenbachi; assembly: GCF_040937935.1. Lineage (NCBI taxonomy): Eukaryota > Metazoa > Chordata > Amphibia > Anura > Hyperoliidae > Hyperolius > Hyperolius riggenbachi. Next base: position 44,072,901 of record NC_090657.1, on the reverse strand, counting down.
TGTGAGCACCTGCAGCCTTGTGGTAGGTACGCCACTGCATCAGACAATCTAATCACATTTCTAACGCAATGACGCATTTAGCAGTGGGGAATTAACATGATGCATGCAGTGTGGTTCTGCATAAACAGTTGCAGTGTACTAGTATGCATTGCATGTACTGTATGCTTTACATTTTACCCTCTGTTGTGCTGCGGATCCTGCTTTTGCAGGATTTACAGCGCAGTGCATAAGCGAAATAAAGGCACCTGGAAAAAAGGGTGCAGGAGATTGCTGCTGGTAGAATATTGCTGCAATTAGCGATATTCTTCAGCTGGATTCCATAGTAAAATATTGGTTATGTTTACCGATCTTTGTGTGGCTAAACCTAACCCTACTCTCCAAACACTCCCCTGGTTGTGCCTAACCCTAATGCTGGGCATACACGGGTCGATCCGGCAGCCGATTAGCCGCCGGATCGACTCCCGCTGCGTCCCCGCACATCCGCACGTGCGCCTGGATTGATTCCCGCTCTTCCCCGCCGGTGCTTCTTATCTTCTGCTCAATTCGCCACGATTGTCCGCCCGCGGGTATCGACTGTGGAATCGTTCCCCGCGGTGATCGGACACGTCTAATAATATCAATCGAGCCATCAGCGGCTCGATTGATAAGCCTGCGTCAAGCTGTGTATGCCCAGCATAAGACCCCCCCATATCAGTGGTGCCTAATACCTCCCCCCCCCCCCCCCCATGCCTAACACTAAGACCAACATCCCCTGGTGGTTCCTAACCATAACACAGCCCCTCCCAATGCACAGCTGCATATGTGGCTAACATGTTATGGTAAATTTGGGCACCGCAGAGCCCCTGCTATGCAATGCCGCAATTTGCAACATTTATCCTGTTAGGCGCTGTGTAAAAGCTGTACATTTTGGTGGTGCCCACAGGCACTTGATAGCCAGTGGTGCCACTGCCATGTGCCCAAATTTCCATTTTCTGCCACTAATCTTGGATTTTATAGGCGCTTATGGCAGCACCTTTTTTTTTTTCCATAAGGGCTCCTTCACCCTTTTTACCTGATTCGCAGTGCAGTGCCACAGTGTGAAAGTAGCCTTATGCAAACAACCTATGTAGGTTTCATCCCTAGAAGTAAAAAAAGGTTTTGACCACGTTACTGACAACTTTCCCACTTAGCCTCCTGCACAGAACTATTCATGCCTGTAAGAAAAAGAGGAACTGTTACACAGCTACTGCTTATGTGAATGCCTTCCACATGTATGTTAGGATTAGTCCACCTGGATGGTGACAGGTCTTTTGTATCTGGACGACAGGTTTTTAAAGAGATCACCGATCTCCCTGGTGTGAGGTGTGGAAGATTAGAGACAGAATTTCCTAATCATGCGGCTGCATGTATCTGATAGCTCTGAGGTTTAATCACCACAGGAAGGAGATCGATGCCTGTGACTTTACCATCCTGAAATAGATGAAGGCGAGGGTGAGGATTAATAGTGGGGATTGGTCACAGACAGACTATTCCTTTCTGGAACGTCTACAAGCGATTGTGTAGCTTTGCTGCTGCTGGAAACGCTGCTACTTTTAGCACAGACCTTGGCATTGGCAATTGGGTTAAACACATTCATGGCAAATGCTTGAGCCATGGGCTTGTTGTAATCCTTTGCTGTAAAATATCCTGTACAGCTTTTTAGTGAACAAGCAGAGAGGTAGGGAAGTATGGGACATGTATTTAAAGAGAAACCATGATAAAGAATGGAACTTCATCCCAATCAGTAGCTGATACCCCCTTTTACATGAGAAATCTATTCCTTTTCTCAAACAAATCAGGGGGATCTGTATGGCTGATATTGTAGTGAAACCCCTCCCACATTAAACTCTGAGGACCATGGTCCTGGCAGTTTTCTGTCTGTGAACCTTGTTGCATTGTGGGAAATGGCTGTTTACAGCTGTTTACAACTGCCAAAAAAGCATGCAGCAGCTACATCACCTGCCAACAGTAAAAATGTCACCATGTGATAAATGTCAGAATGTAAATCAGGGAGAGGAAATATTTTACATCGGGCAAACACTGACTAAATCATTAAGGGCCCTTTTCCACTAGCAATCGCAATCACAAATCACAAACGCCAGTGATTGTGTTTGAGATTTTTCATTATGTTATGCGATTGTGATTTGCGATTTTCATTTGCATTGCATTATCATTGTAAAAATCGCTCCAGAAAGCGATTGCAATTTTGCGATTTCCAAATCGAATCACTGTAGTGGAAAATACTTCTCGTGATTTCTCTGATAAAGTAACAACCCTAGCAATTTAAAAATCACTAGCGATTTGCGATTCAGCAATCGCTCTAGTGGAAAAGGGCCCTTATATGTAATTATAATAATGCACTTTTTTATTACATTATTTTCACTGGAGTTCCTCTTTAACAGTCTAAGCGTAAACATTACAGCTCTCCTGAATAAGTAAACATTGGTTAAATATGAATAGGAATGGTCTAGGAAATCTAAATTATTCCTGCATACATGCTAATGTAATGCAAATTGTATACAGTGTGGAACTGGGTCAAAGTTGTCAGGAAGTGGATTTGATTGCCCCAAATCCTAGCTGCATATAGCTTGCATTAAATTGGCCTGTAAGATGAAGTTGTTTGCCTCTCATTGACCATTTTCACATATGAAAGGCAGCCATTAAATTCTGTATGGTGATTTTTGTGTTTTTGGGAAGCAGGAGGTCGGTGGCCACCATCGGCGCCCATTGAAATATTGGCTATTGCTGGATGTTTAGGTGCCAGAGATGCCTGATGATAAAGTTGCACCTGGGCAACAAACTGCAACAAATTTAACCAAATGGGCAATATTTGTAGGGATGCGTTGTTTGCGGCAGGGCTGGAGGACAGTTTGCTAAGCGTGCAGGGGGTAGTGGTTAAGGTTAGGCGTGCAGAGGGTGTTTTTAGGCATGCATGGGTTGGACTTTTGCCTACAGTTAAGGCTAACTCGTGATGTCATTTCTGCCCTTTACTTTTTTTCTTGTCTCCTCCAATCGCTGAGTCACCTCAGCCTTGCTTGTAAACACAAGTGAGTAGGGGATTAGGATTCAGATAAGCAGCTGGCAGGGAAATAAAGGGAAGAGGAGGAATAGATTATAGATAAAAAGAACCCCCAGCATGCAATTCTTTGGCATGACTACTAAAGGGCCAGTGCTCCTTAAGTATGTCATAACTCCAAATCATAACAGCAGAAAAAGTTTTGAAAGTTTTGAATGCAGGATTAGCATCTTCATCACTTAAAACACTCAGACTAGTTGCTGTTGAAATTTGATTTTTATGGTGACGATCCCACTTTAAGATTAAGCAGGCATGGCGGTGATTAAATTAGGCGTGCCGGGGGGCGGAGTTGAGGTTGGGAATTGGAGGTGGGTTAGGTTAGGGTTAAGGTCCGTACACACGCCGGACTTTAGGCAACGACGGGTCCGTCGTTGCCTCCCGCTGGGTGGGCGTGCCAGCGACAGTCCGGCGTGTGTACGCTCTGTCGTCAGACTGATACGGCTGTTTCTGAGCGATCCGCCCGGCGGATCGCTCAGGAACAGCCGTATCAGTCTGACGACAGAGCGTACACACGCCGGACTGTCGCTGGCACGCCCACCCAGCGGGAGGCAACGACGGACCCGTTGTTGCCTAAAGTCCGGCGTGTGTACGGACCTTTAGACATTGGTAGGGGGAGGGTACTGTGTGAGAATAGGGTTAGGTTTAGATCTAGTAAAATATCAGCATAATCTACCAGTATTTTACTCTCACAAATTGCACTGCAAAATAGTAGAATATCTCTTAATTTACCAATATATGCCTCACTGCACTAAATAAGCCAGTGCTGATCAGGAGCAAAAAAAAAACCAGATGCTAAAATCTTTAATTTCACTTTTAATGAAGATATAAACTGCCATCTTCCATTTCCTCTATTAAGGCTGACTAAAAAAAATGCTCTCAAGCTCTCTTATGTAATCCTAGATGATCAAGGGAGGCTTCAATCAGCAGGTCAGGAATGAAAGTCGCTGCCATGTAAAGAGAAGAAATGAGACCAGCACCTTTTCTAGAGAGCAGCAGGGAGCTCTCTGAAATAACACGATAATTAGGAGACAATTAGGCAATGGGCCCTTTCAGATCAATTCAAATTAATCCTCTTAAATGCTTCTCCTCTGATCTCCTGCCAACATAAAGCCTCTCACCAGCTCTCCTCCCCAGTAATCCTTTGTCACCCAGCCAGTCTCCCTTCTACTCTGTAATCCGCTTGCCTGTAATAGTGTCATTCTTATTCCACTGTGTTTGTTATACACCACTGCAGTCATTACACAGACGGATTTTTCTCTGCATTGTAATCCACTCACACCCAGCCCATGCTGCCACATACAGATAGCGTCTGCTATCAGTGTGCCAATAAACTTGGGCCCAGAAAGCAGCGCTAAATGCAGGTGCAATCAAAACAACCCTAGGGCTCTTCAATACACCTGTTATGCCACATTCACAGTTGAGATTTTTAGCCAAGATCAGGAACAAGCGTACAGTTGTTTCAGCCAAGAGCAATCTAAACACTCTGCATGTGCCCCGGGTCAATCTTGCCCAACACTTCTCACAAGTCAACATTTGCTCTTTTCTCTCCCTCCTGTCTAGTCTACACATACTACAGAATGCTGGTTGGCCTGTAGCTGCCCAGCCTATCTATACAGGGCTCATTGCTCAACTGCTGCCTAAAGACTATTTTGGCCAGAATGCAGAAAGGATTGCTTGGTTTTGTTGAGCATTATTTTCCAATATGGAGAACACCGGGGAACGTTCACTTAGATGCTAACAATAGTTTGTCATGATAAAAAAATCAAATGTTGTTTTCTATCTTTATCTTGCTGAAAACCTTTCAATGGTTGTTTCAGGTCTGTCCGTGTTGCAGAGCAGGAATCCTTGAGTTCTGCCACACTAAACCCATATCATCTCTCTCTTTGCTTTCTCCCCGTTTCAGAGACTGGAATGTACAAAGTAGGTATCAAATGGTTACCTAACTGGAAATCTCTTCAGTCACTGCATTTTGAAACTTCCCTGTTTTCTTCCTTGTCATTACAGTCATGTGACTTGTGCCACATGACCATCATGCCAGTGACTGAGCAGAGCAGCACTAATGGGGTCTCTGATCAGATAACTGCTAATCAGTGCACTTCCTACATTGTAATCTCTTCAGGAGGGGATGGGGGGGGGGGAGTGCTGCAGATAACTTGAAGCATTATTATGAGGGGCTAGCTATGATGGGATCATTATAGTGGGGAGGACTATACTGGGTAGACTATAACAGGAACTCAAGATGGGGGGACACTTTGATGAATAGCTGTAGGGGAAAGGACAGTGACATAGTCTCTAATATCCAGTAGCCTGAATGGTACGGGAGGTATGTCAGAGTAAATCCATGAGTCATATAAAGTCTGCATTTGCTAACTGCCTTGTTAAAATACTGCTGCCGTGGTTGTTATGCTAAACCCCTGAGTAGAGTACTTTGTTATTGATTTAGAACATAGACCTAGATGTGTTTGTATGGTAAACTGTGCTCAGCATTTCACTGTGCTTAGATAAAGGTGATCTCGCACAGGCATTAATCTAACTTCTCTCCAGTAGATATTCTAAGGTTTTAGTTTTTTGTTTTGTTTAAGGTTGTGGACAAAACTGGAAGATGCTGAAGGATCCATTATTCCTAATGGGAGAACCAGTGTGCACTAAGAAAAAAATGTAGTGCCAAGTGGATACCTACTGTGTATTCTGGTGTCCAAAGAAACCTGAAATGAAACATTTTTCTCAAATTCCCAATGGGAACTACCTGACTTTATTCTTGGCATATATCATGACTTGGATAAGTGAGAATTTAAACATTTACAGAAATTTGGTCTGAAGTGCTTCTGACTAAAGATGCCATGCTAATCGTTTTATTCCATTGTACAGAAATAGAATGTGTGAAGCAGTGGCATAGTTAATGAGCTGTGGGGCCCGATGCAAGTTTTACAATGGGGCCCCCACAAGCACCCGAAACATAACAATTGATGCAGCACACCAAAACCTGCCAAGGACAACCACAGTGTCAGAGGTGCAAGAAAGGGATGGGGAACAGTTTAATGATTACCACTATTCAAAGTATCTATAGAAGTGATTATTATGAGCACAGGACCAATAGAGAGCTATTACTGCAGTTGAGGGCCCATCGGTGCCCCTCTGGCCCAAGGGTCCCGATGCGTTTGCAACCTCTGCAACCCCTATTGTTACACCCCTGGTGTGAGGCCAACAGAAGCCCTTTGTTAAGGGGATGAATGGACAAGCAGCATCGTGGGTAGTGTGGTGGCATAGTGGACATCATTCTTTTGTAGCATTAGGCTCCCAAGTTTGAATCTCAGTCAGGATGCTATCTGCAAGAAATTTGTATGTTAACCACTTGAGGACCCACCCTTTACCCCCCCCCCCCCTTAAGGACCAGCGCTGTTTTAGCTGATCTGTGCTGGGTGGGCTCTGCAGCCCCCAGCACAGATCAGGGTGCAGGCAGAGCGACCAGATCGCCCCCTTTTTTCCCCACTAGGGGGATGATGTGCTGGGGGGATCTGATCGCTCCTGCCTGCCGGGTGTTGCGGGGGGGGGGGGGCACCTCAAAGCCCCCCTCCGCGGCGAAATCCTCCCCCTCCCTCTCCTACCTGGCCCCCACTGGTGAACCGGGCTGCACAGGACGCTATCCGTCCTGTGCAGCCAGTGACAGGCTGTCTCCTGTCACATGGCGGCGATCCCCGGCCGCTGATTGGCCGGGGATCGCCGATCTGCCTTACGGCGCTGCTGCGCAGCAGCGCCGTACAATGTTAACAAAGCGGATTATTTCCGCTTGTGTTTACATTTAGCCTGCGAGCCGCCATCGGCGGCCCGCAGGCTATTCACGGAGCCCCCCGCCGTGAATTGACAGGAAGCAGCCGCTCGCGCGAGCGGCTGCTTCCTGATTAATCAGCCTGCAGCTGGCGACGCAATACTGCGTCGCTGGTCCTGCAGCTGCCACTTTGCCGACGCACGGTATAAGCGTGCGGTCGGCAAGTGGTTAAGCCCAATCTACACGATACAATTCTTTGTGCGATTCGATTACAATTCTATTTACGATCCGATTAAATCCAACATGTCCGATTGGGATTCGATTCAATTTGATTTGCCATTGCAAAACAATAGCGAATTAAATCGAATCCCGATCGGACATGTGAGCATCACAATTGCGATTTAATACAACTTGCAACGCTGTAGTGAGAACTGTTACATTAAATTACATTGGCACGGCGCTTTGTTGAGATAGCCAGTGATCAACAAAGCACTTGATGTTGCTAAAAAAGTGCTCCAGTGTAAACTAGCCCTGAGAGGAATGAATGCAAATTATTTTATTGTGCTACTATTTCGTCCCTTAGTTCAGGTGGGCTTCTGCGGACGGCACATTTACCCAATGCCGCCCGCATTTTGACATTGGTTTCAGTGTTCATGTCACTTTTTGAGCCCCATCAGGAGCATACGGAACCCCAACCAGCTGCTACACACACAGTCTCAGGAATTTTCATCCAGTTGCAATGTCCGCACAGTGGGAGGAGTTTCGGGAGGCCGGCCTCAGCCCTCACTCCAAGCCGCCTACACGCTGGATCCCCGCTGCCATGCTATAATGCAGATAACTTGCAGCTATGAATGGGTAGATCGCGTTCATCTCTAAACTCAACACAAACTACAGACACCACTGCAAGACGTGTAAGTAGCAAAGCATAAGGAGCCTTGATGCTGCCTTAGCGTGGGCCGCAGAGCGTGGGGGACCTGCGGCTATGCGCATATTGAAGGTAACTTCTGCATGCTAAAAGTGAAGAACTTTAATGCTACAATGTTGTGACACTTTGAGCCTACTCGTATGCTGAGCTGATGAACTGCATATACTTGTTTTTGCTTGATGGAAAATGCTTCGCTGATCTAATCTCAGCACTGGTGCTGCAAATGTATGAACTGTGATCTGTGAGCTCTGACTTGCAAGCAATCAAGCCCATATTGGACTATGTGACCAGATGGAATATATCAGCAGACATTATTATTTTTGAGTGCACTCACATATACAGATTTTTGCTGGCTATTTAGTGCTTTGAATTTTTTGTGAAGTAATCCTATGTAAGACCTTGCCAATATTTGTTTAGACAGCTGGAAATGAGATCTCATTTGCACTAGGTTATGCAGTGTGAGAGTGTGCATTGGAGAGTTGTTTGAGTGTATGGAGTGTGGTAAATGAGGGGGTCTGGGGGGCTCCAAGGAACTCCATTTGATTTTAATTGCTTTTAGATTTGGGTGCTGGGGGGATTTTTGTGTACAAATAAAGCATTGCAATTTTTTCATGGATCTGATGAGGCCTCTTGTAGCTTTGTGCGGACATCAGAAACAACAAGTAGAGAACAATCGCCAGCAATCAGTGCAGCTCTACTGAGAAAACTTGATCCCTCGTGTGCCACCCACAATGAACTGGGACACACTCTGTGCGGCCTGGTGACTGCTCAGGGCTCTCTTAATACTACGTAAAAAGTCAGCTTTGGCCACGTGAATCTGTTTGGCAGTTTTACAAGTTTGATGGATGTTCTATGGCAAGTGTAGGATGCTCTTCACGGTTTTAAAACATACATTATTTAATTGTAACCTCAGACACAAGCCGTGGCAATGGAAGAGACGAAGCAATTTCCAAGCTTCTAAAATAGTTTTTGAAAGGAAATTGTACTCTATAAATACGTTAAGCTTAATTAACTTTAAAAATCAATAATGATAAATTGTTCACAGACTGCAGCCTTATTTTGACAATTTTCTAGCAAACATCAGGGAATTTCAGCGGCATGCATGCGTGCAAGAACAGAGATTAAATATACTGTTAACTACAATAATTACTTATTTTAAACCGGAGTTCCTGGCATAGACTTTCTTTTGCAGACACATCATTTATTATGCTGGACAAGTAGTGCATACAGAACAAGTAGTGGCTGAGGCCTAGTCCAGAAGAGTTGTGGCACGGAGAGGTAATTCAGGCCTAAAGAATATGGCAACAGTAGTCACCTGAGCACAGTTCTGGTCTTAAAGACAACCACACTATACAATGACAAGGTTAGAAGAAAGGGCTATGCCAGCAATATTCTGTCTCGCATTAGGGGCCTGCAAGAGACTGCAATCATACAGTTGTAAATTTATGCTCGGTTCCCATTAAGAACAGTTCGTTCGGATGCGGAGCGGCCCGGTTCATTCTCCGTTCTGTTTCCACATTGCACTTGCATCCATGAGCAGATGCATTGCAAAATAGGTAGACATCTGTCTGGAAAAATGGATCAGTTCAGGACTTTGGGTTCTGTTTGCCTGTTCAGTTTATTTTAGCAAATGGATCCTATCTTTAATAGTAGGATCCACTTTCTGCATTGAGCAGATGTTTACAAAACATACCAAACTGGTATGTATTCTACAAAAGTGGGAACCAAGCAAATCCCGGCAAACCCCTCCCTTCCAACTTGTTGTTTATGAAACTCGTGCTAGTATTTTAAAACCGAGCTAAAATTAGGATTATTAGTGTATTGCATAATTGATAAGAGTATTTTCTTTGAATATTTTAACAAAGCTTAAAGGATACCTGAGCCAAAGTGCTCTGTTAAAATGGTGGCTATTGTAATGAGTGGGCATGAGTCCTGATACTTACTGCTATTCCCGATCACTCTCATGCCCCTCTGTTCTACTACAAAAGGCCCCATTAGCAGCTGCAACTTGACCAAGTTGACAAATTTTGACCCAGGACATGCACATTGACCAATCTGCCCCAAAGAAGAGGGAAGCCTCTGGATATTGTAGAGGTTACATTGTCCTGCTCACTGGACCCACAGAACATCGGGGCCGCACGCCTCTTCTGACGCAAGTGGGGCTTCACCGCGCACACAGCTACTGTGAGTGTAGTTTGCGACTGTGGTTTCCCACAGTGCATCACTACTGAATATGCAAATGTTCTCTTTATGTCCCTGAAGCCAGGCTTAAATCCAGAGCCGCTGGTGTGTAGCAAGTCTATAGCTTATACAATTTACAGAACCACATCAACCCAACTTGCAAGACAGCCTGTTTCGGACGGTTTGTCCTCCTCAGAGCATGGCAGGGATCGATATGGCTCTATGGGATAGGGCTTGGCCCAGAATAACAGAGTAACCAAGCAACTCAGGATGACCCAAAACTACTAGAAAAGTATAGGGGACTAAAAGACAGAAAACCCCTCCTACTAAAACGCAACACTACATTGACCATTGCTTTTTAGTTATTCTAAAGTCGCGTACACACGCCATACTTTTTCAAACTACTGGTCCATACGTTTTTTGACTGATCCGCTTGGCGGATCAGTCAAAAACAGTCTTATCAGTCTGCCGACAGCTTGAACTCACGTGCAACTGTTCGGGCCCATTTCCACTATCGCAAATTCGCATGCGTTTTTCGCAGGCAAATTCGCATAGCAATACAAGTAAATGGGACTGTTGCAGAGCTATCAGAATTTGCATACCGCATACCGCTATGCGAATCGCATACAATGTATTTAATAGGAAATTCGCATGAGGTTTGGGTATACAAATTTTCATGCGAATTTTCATGTGAATTCGCATAGAAACAATGGAAAAGCACACCAGCACTGCCATGGTTAAATTCGCATACATCGTCATCCATGCGAATTCGCATGAAAATTCACAGACACGTATGCGAAGTTCGCATCCGCATGCTAATTTTTACCATGCCGATTCACACTGCACAAGTGGAAATGCAGCCTTAGAAGAACGACCACCGCGCTGGAGGGTCTGACGGACCCGTCGTTTGAAAAAGTATGGCGTGTGTACGCACCTATAAGCTACTGTGACAGATTGTCCGATTACCGGTTTGGTGGGGATAGTTTCTTATGGTGTCTGGATTGCATCGTATCCACTCTTCAGACTGCAGAGATGCAGACATAGTCGGCATCTGATTAAGAAGATTGCAGCCTACAATAAAGTCAATCATTGTCATAGGAAGTGGCCAGTGTACAGGCGGTGTACAGTGTACAAGCTAATAGTGGAGTTTCTGTAGAGATAAAGTAAGCTCTTCCACTGAGTGTCTACACACCTAGAAAGACATCGGTGCCTTAACTGAGTCGTTAAGCATTTTGACCAACATAAAATTAAAGTATCCATTTCACTTTGTTAGTCAGAAACTTAGAAAATGGGAAGCTGTTTTGAAATAGAGATGGCCCTAACTGTTCGCCAGCAGAAATGGAGTCAGATGATGAGAAAGGTGTGTTTTTGAGGAGGAGGCGGAAGAACTACAGCAGGCGTCGCAGGGGGCTTGTGCTGCTCAACTTTCCCGTGGTATTCTTCATGGCTGGGGGAGGAGAACTTACCTGACATCACTGAGGAAGAGCAAGAGGAGATGGATATTACGTCTGCATCCAAATTTTTGCAGACAGCGGCTTTCATGCTGTCCAGCCTGTTGAGGGACCCCCGTATAAAAAAACTCAAGGGGAATGAGCTGTACTGGGTGGCCACGCTACTACAGCCTCGGCATAGGCACAAAGTGGCAGAGGTGTTACCAGCTCACCTGAAGGCAGAAAGGATGCAGCACTTGCAGAACAAGCTGGCAACTATGCTTTACAGTGCGTGTAAGGGTGATGTCACAGTACAACGGAATAAAGGTGCCACTGCTGCCAGTAATCTTCCTCCTCCTCCCATGTCCACGCAGGCAAGGACAGGACGCTCTAGCAATCTCATGGTGATGTCAGACATGCGGACATTCCTTAGTCCAACGTCTCGCCTTAGCCCTTCCAGATCCACCCTCCACCAACGCCTCAACCGGCAGGTAGCCAACTACCTGGCCTTAAAGGGGAACTTCAGCCTAAACAAACATACTGTCATCAAGTTGCGTTAGTTAAGTTAATTAGAATAGATAGGTAATATAATCTCTTACCCACCCTGTTTTAAAAGAACAGGCAAATGTTTGTGATTCGTGGGGGCTGCCAGCTTTGTCATGGGGGCAGCCATCTTTTTGGTTGAAAGAAGGTGACAAGGAGCAGGAGACACAGTTCCAACTATCCTGTGTCCTGATTACCCCTCCCAGCTGCACACTGTCAAATGTCAAATTCAAAATGTAAAAAAAAAAAAAAATTCACCAAAACAGCAGAACGAGAACAAAATCAGAAATCCCATCATGCTTTGCACAGCATCAGGGGAAAAAAAGCCCAGGCAGTTTTCGTCTGTGCAGCTAAAAATGAGGCTTGTATAAGAGAAACAAAGTTCTGATACTGTGAAACTGTTAAAGAAACACAAAGCCTTTTCAGTGCTGCTGTCGATTTTTAGTCTGGAGGTTCACTTTAAGTGTGGATGTAGACACTGTGAGCAGCGATGGACTATTGGGAGCGCAGGCTTGACCTGTGGCCAGAGCTGTCCCAATTTGCCATCCAACTTCTGTCTTGCCGTGCCGCAGGCGTCCTGTCAGAAAGGACCTTCAGTGCAGCTGGAGGCATTGTCACTGAGAAGAGAAGCCGCCTAGGTCAAAAAAGTGTTCAATACTCCGCCTATATCAAAATGAATGAGGCATGGATCCCGGAGGGCTACTGCCTGCCCGAAGACTAAGTCAGTCCCCACACACAGCATCTCTGCCTGCAGGCCGTATGACTGCCTGCACGAAGACTAAAGGTGCGTACACACGTCGGATAAAAGTCTTTGGAAAATGAAAGATCACAGACCAATTTTACCCCCTTTCATGTAGTATGAGAGCCATACTTTAGTCTTTTCTATGGAGCTGAACTCCCCGTCAGATAAAAATCTTTGCAAGATGCTGCACACAAAGACCGCTGTACACATGCAACAGATCAGTATCTGCAAAAGATCTTTTCCTGCTAAAGATCCATTCCTGCAAAACGCATTCATAGTCTATGATATCTGCAGATCTCATACACACCTTGTTTAACGGACAATTATCTGTAGATCAGATCCACCAGGTTGGATCTTCAGATCGGCAGATAATTGTCTGATCTGCAGATGAATGTCCATTAAACAAGGTGTGTATGGGATCTGCAGATATCATAGACTATGAATGCATTTTGCAGGAATGGATCTTTTGCAGGAACAGATCTTTTGCAGATACTGATCTTTTGTGTCTGTACAGCATCTGTGTGTGCAGCATCTTGCACAGATGTTTTTCTGATGTGGAGTTCAGCTCCATAGAATAGACTGTGTAGGCATGGCTCTCATACTACATGGAAGGGGGTAAAACTGGTCGGTGATCTTTCATTTTCCAAAGACTTTTATGTGACGTGTGTACGCACCTTAAGTCAGTCCCCACACAGCATCTCGGCCTGCCTGCCAGCCGCTGCTACTTGCCCCAAGACTAAGTCAGTCCCCACACACAGCATCTCTGCCTGCACGCAGTGTGACGGCCTGCCCAAGACTAAGTCGGTCCCCACACAGCATCTCTGCTTGCAGGCTGCTTGACTGCCTTCTACGCCACCACCAACAGGGTGCAGGACTCCAGGCGGATTCCTGCTAGCAGCGGCCGCTAACAAAACCAATAACCATTCTTTCTGGTGTGTGTACATGTCTGCCTATTTTTTTCTGGCTGCACTGCGGCTGCAACAATAAAACAAAAGGCATGTACATGTGTCAATTCCCCATTGTGATCGTTACCTTGCCGCGGTGAAGGGGCTTGCGTATTACAATGAAGCAATGACCGCCAGCTATATGAGTGTCTCTGGGGAAGGGGGGCACACCCAAGATAATAAGGTCGTTGCTTCATTGTGGACAGACCAAATTCGATCAGCTGGACAGCCACTGTTGTTCTTTCATTGAGCTACCTCAGCCTGGCGACCATATGGGCTGGAAAGCCGCCATTACCTGCATTCTTGTCATGGTGCACACCAGTCACTGCATATCTTTCACTGCATCTGTGACTGCACATTGTATTATACCTGGCAGTCAGTGCATACCTTTCACTTGAATGAATGGCAGACTTGCCCTCCATAACATTCTCATTGAAGGTACTGTGGAGCCAGCAGAAAAAGTAATAAAAAAAATATATGTAAGCTTTAACAATGGTAGAGAAAGAACCATCGAAAGTTGAGAAGGCAGTCAGACCTTACCTGATATCACTGAGGAAGAGCAATCTCGCCATGGTGCGCACCAGTCCAGCACGGCCGTCACTACGCAAACAGCTGTTTGCAGTGCGTTACACAGTGACTTTGGTCTGTCAGTGTGAAGCAGTACACTAATTACACTACCTGTTTGATATATACACATGCAAGATGTTTTAAAGCACTTTAAGCCTGCAATTTAGCAATAAAATGTGAGTTCTGCCCTTAAAACGCTGCTGTCTGTCAAATCCTGATTTTTTTTTTTCCCCCCGGGACTGTTGGTGTGTATCCCACTCTGCCATGCCCCCCTTCAGGTGTTAGACCCCTTGAAACATCTTTTCCATCACTTGTGTCCAGCATAAATGTTTCTAGTTTTCAAACTTCGCCTCCCCATTGAAGTCCATTGCGGTTTGCGAAAGTTCGCGCGAACCAAACTTTTGCGGAAATTCGCGTTTGAGGTTCGCGAACCAAAAATCAGGGGTTAGAGCCATCTCTAGAAATAAATGAAGAATGTAATGATTAATTACTGTGACGTGGAAAACTGTAGCATTCTTGTCTGTGTGAAATGACCCTCAGGCTAGAGTTCTCTTTTAACCTATTTTTTTTGTATTGAAATATTTTCTACTGTCAGAACTGACCTAGATGTGTATGCTAGTGTAGATGTGTGTGTGTGTGTATGCTAATCTGTAGATGACACCAATATGTCAGTGTGCAGTACACACAGGATGAGTATTCATATATACTGTGTAGATCCGGGGTCATGCGTCCTTTGTGTTGTTTGAATGTCGTTCTGAACGTTTCTTCCTTCATTATTAACTGGTATGCTAGGTTGTGTTCAGTGTTGCCCTCTTGTGGAGTTTGTTTCATTGCAACACATCGCAGTTTAACCTTCAGTTAGAAATAATCTATACAGGGACTACATAATAATAATAATTTGTATAAACTAAGTCTTTCTATAGCGATGACATCTTCTGCAGCACTGCACATGCTATATCGTCTTGTCACTTAACCCTCAGAGGGGCTCACAATCGAATCCCTACTATAGATCTATGTCTATATTTTGTAGTGTATGTATCGTAGTCTAGGGGCAATTTAGGGTGAAGCCAATTATCTTATCTGTACGTTTTTGGGATGTGGAAGGTAACCAGAATGCATGGAGGAAACCCACACAGACACGGGGAAAACATAAAAAATTCTGTGCAGATAGTACCCAAACTGGGGACCCAGCGCTGCAAGGTGAGAGCGTTCTAACCACTAGGCCAGTGATCTGCAAACTTGGCTCTGCAGCTGTTAAGGAACTACAAGTTCCACAAAACCTTTGTCTTTATGAATCATGACACTGGCTTTCAGACTCCTGCAATGCATTGTGAGACTTGTAGTTCCTTAACAGCCAGAGAGCCAAGTTTGCAGATCACTACACTACGCCACTGTGCTCAGGGCCGGATTTGTACTTTCCAGTGCCCTACGCCTGCTGTCACCAACCGCCCCCACCACCACCATCAAAAAATATACTGTCCAACACTCTGACTAGCGATCACTGGTTTGAATGGGCTCATTTTAGTTGTACTGCTCTGCCTCCCATTCAACAAATAATTCCTGTAATTTGTGTTCCTGCCCGAATGTGCGCTGCAGCCGATAGTGTTCTGGGCATGCATACTTGAGAAATGATGCTGTTGTATGACCAGTAGTTGTCAAGAATGCATAACACTGTTCCGGCCTCGGTTGCTGTGCACATCTGGGCAGGAGCGAGAAATTACAGGGAGCGCGAGTGGCCAGAGCATGAGCTGCTTCTTTGTCCACTGTGTGACTAGCTGCAGTCAGAGCCACAAACAGGTGGCAGGGCAGTGCAATGGAGAAAAGCCCATCCAAAACAGAGAACTGGTAAGTAGCAAACATCCTGTCAAGACCCACTTTGGATGTTCTGTTGTAATTAGAGCAGACCTGAACTCAGAACTTCCTCTCTGCTCTAAAAGATATGCAACTACATAACCTTTAACCTCCTTAGCAGTAACCTCGTGCTGGACACTGGGTAAGCCGCCAGAGGGTGCCGCTCAGGCCCTGCTGGGCCGATTTACATAATTTTTTTTTTTGCTACACGCAGCTAGCACTTTGCTAGCTGCGTGTGCATAATGATCGCCGCCGATTCGCCGCCCCCCCCCCCCAGACCACTTGCGCTGCCTGGCCAATCAGTGCCAGGCAGTGCTGAGGGGTGGATCGGAGCACCCGCGGACGTCACAACATCGATGTCATGGCGCCAGGGAAGCCCATACAGGGAATCCCGTTCAGAACGGGATTCCCTGCAGGGTAAAAGCGCCGGCGGCGATCGGAGGGGTGGGAGGGATGGCGAAGGAAGGGGGAGAAAAAAAAATAATAAAAAAAAAAGTGCTGCGCTGCTAAATTATTACACACACACAAGTCACCTTTGTTCACCACATGATTGTTAGGCATGATATATATTTTTTATTTTGTATTTCTTATCCACCTGCTTTTTACATGACACCCGCACTTCTGCAGACGGAGTCTGCAATGTTCCTCACTGTGGGCTTTCTCTTCCCTAGTTCTCGCCGCTAGACGGCGAGATCCCGCCCCTTCACCTTTGACCCATAAGTTTTTCATTTTCCTTACCAATGGCAGACTCTGTGGGCGCGGCTTACGAGCATAATGCCGGAAGCCGTGCAGCGCTGCCATTGTTTACAGGACACACGCACGTTAACAAGTGCTGGTCCGGCGCGAAACGGCTGTAGTGCCGTCTTTTACCACTCCCCCTGGTCACCTGAACATCCGTACACCTCCACACTATCCTGGAGCCAGGTTTGAAGCAATTGTTCGCACGATGACTGTATTGTATGCATTTGTCTATGGCATAAAAAAGGAATAAAGCAGCAGGAGTGACGGTGCCTGGTCTTCCTACATGTACTTTAAGATGGTACAATGCTCTACTGCTACAGGAAAGCAGAAGGATGACAAACCATACACACTAGCATAGAGGTAGTAACAGCTCAGGTGTCCTTTAAAGTGACAGTTTAGCAATAAAAGGGAAGCAAACAGCATTTTTATTCCTGCAGTTCTCATAGATGGTAGGAGCTGAAGGACAGAAAATGAGTCAGGAAAGAGTTAACCGAGACCACTGCTGGCTAGGAAGAAAGGGTTAGATAATAAAGTAATTAATAGTTGCTGGGGTCAGTGTCACAGCTGTAAAAGAGAAAGTGAAGAAACTAGCAGAGCTCACTGATGTCTGTGAATGCCTGCATTAAAACTCAGCAGAACTTAGTTCTATCTGCTTTATAATGTAAATCTCTGGTATTTCTCACATCAACTTGTATGTCTATCATACAGAAGAATGATTGTCATAATACATCAGGAAGTGAGAGAGAGAAGCAGGGATTGGGGAACTCTGGAATTCAGCTATTAGTGCAGAGCAGGGCGCAGGCTGGCTGCGCTGCGGGACCAGACGAGATGATTTACTTTGACATATGACCTCTTCTCTCTCTAAGTCCTGCCGCCCTTCTGATCTTATCTGATTTTACTATCCTAGGCCATGGCCTCTGTGGCCTTCCCAGAAATCCGGCCCTGACTGTGCTGCTTACAACAATAATTTCTCCCTAACAGCAGGGACCTGGACTGTGGGCAGCTAAGCATGATAGAGTTTTGCTGCCCAGGTGCAATTGGGGTTTATGTAGGCAGGGGCTAATGTGTCTGCATCATAGGGACTGGTTTTAAAGGACAACTGCAGGGAGAAGTGGTGAGGATTAGCTAGGATTGGTTTTATGGGTAGTTAGGAATTGATTAGGGAAGACAGGAAGGAGTTAAATGTCCTCCCCTAGTGTTTTCTCGACTCTCTCTCTCTCTCGGCTCACCTATCACAGCTTTTGCAGCAGGTACACTCCACAGTAGTTTCAAGGACTTCTCTATCTGACTGACGGCCATGTGTGCAAACTACATGGCTTCAGGTGGTGTGGGAGGACTCGCCCTCTGTGGTGGTTCCTCAGTTATGGAGAGGATCTGCCCCCTGGTAGTGTTGGGCGAACAGTGTTCGCCACTGTTCGGGTTCTGCAGAACATCACCCTGTTCGGGTGATGTTCGAGTTCGGCCGAACACCTGATGGTGTTCGGCCTTTTTAGTTCGGGTTCGCCCGAACTATTCAATGCCCGCCGAACAGGGCCCCTGTTCGGCCGAACAGGGCCCTGTTCGCCCGAACATGCCGCAATACGGCCCCCCCTATGGGGTCGCAGGCATAAGGGGGGAGCATGCCCCGATCGCCGGGGGGTCGGAAATTCCCCCCACCCCCTCCGCTAGCGCTCCCCCCTCTGCCCGCTTCCCCATAAAAAAAGTTTAAGGCAAGTTAAATAGTACCTGGTGGCTGGCACTGGCAGTGGAGTGAGGAGGAGGAGTCTGAGTAGCAGAGTGACGCATTGAGGCCGGGCAGCGGGCGGTTCAGCGGTAGTAACGTTGTGATACTTCCGCCCTTTCTCTGACCTCACGTCCTCTGCATACGAGGGTACGCGTCACGCGTACCCTCGTATGCGTCATCACGTAGAGGACGTGAGGTCAGAGAAAGGGCGGAAGTACCACAAGGGTACTACCGCTGAACCGCCCGCTGCCCGGCCTCAATGCGTCACTCTGCTACTCGGACTCCTCCTCCTCCTCCTCCTCACTCCACTGCCAGTGCCAGCCACCAGGTACTATTTAACTTGCCTTAAACTTTTTTTATGGGGGAGCGCTAGCGGAGGGGGTGGGGGGAATTTCCGACCCCCCCCGCAATCGGGGCATGCTCCCCCCTTATGCCTGCGACCCCATAGGGCCCCCAAAATGGGCATGTTCGGGGGTCCCATTGACTTCCATTGAGTTCGGCGTTCGGGCCGAACATGCCGAACATCTGGCCCATGTTCGGCCTGTTCGGCCCGAACCCGAACATCTAGGTGTTCGCCCAACACTACCCCCTGGGTGGCGGTCCTCAAGTTACGGAGAAGATTCCACCCCCTCGGTGGCAGCCCTTCAGTTATTGCGCTTTAACTACAAGTATTGGACAGTAATGATTGTGTACAGCCATCCCCGAATTGGTGTGTGCATCTGGGGACCGTTTGGCTCTATGCTCAGTTTTGGTGACCTCCATATCTTCTCTCACTGGTCTTTTGGTACATTAATTTGTTTAAATTGTATGTTTTATTATTTTAGAATTAAGGCCTGCTTGGCCATTTATATCCAGCTGGGCAGTCCTTCCTTGTGAGTTATGTAGCTGGTGTAGGTCAGTTGGGTTTGTGGTGCGTATTGTTGTGGTGTTAACTTTGGCTCTTAGCAAACCCACATCAAGTTGTTGGTTGTGAAGGAATCAATTCACCACATTTCAGTATCCTGTTAAAATATGATGAAGAATCAGTTGTACATCAACTTTACTAGTTTTTCTAATGTTTAAAAAAAAGTATCAGCCTCCCGCCAGATTAAGACATTTTCCTGATATCTGTTTTTAATGGTGCCCATACACTGTACAGTTAAAATATTTGCTTTTCCCATTTATTCCACCAAAACAATCAATACAAATGAAAGCCTAAAATACTTTTTTTTTTTTTTTTTTTTTTTTGAAGAAATCTGACCGGACATGTTGGAAAAATCATTATATTTGATTTAACAGAATAATCAAATGAAATTATGTAATCTCAAGACATGAGAAAATGGTACCATGTATTGGCACCGTCAGTATGTTAATTGACCGGATCGGTGACAGTGAAATTGATATATTTTTCCAGTTGAGTGATTCTCTGTATTACTAAGAGTAGTTGCACACTGGAGCATTGTGTTTCACATCCTGAAAAAAATAGCAGAGGGAAAAAGTTGCATTGTGTCTCGTGTGGTGCAACATATACAGTAAAACGCAGTTCATAAATGTATGCTTACACCGCAACTGTAAACGTGCACATTGAACAGTAGCGCACAGCATGCAACCACTAATGCGCAGATTTGAATGTACCATTCCAATATCCTCATATTGGGATTTGTATGCGATTGTTATCCATTGAAAGTTGTCTTAATTAAGAATATAAGGTTGTATTCTTTCTGATATGAGAATTGGCTTTCTGCTAAGCTGGCAGTCATGGGACAGATGGAGCATGTGACAAGTCTGCATGAACACAATACCTGTTACTCTATTAGACCTTTTTCAGACGGGTAGTTCAGTGTCTTACCTACTTCCCACGAGCGTCATTCTGGTGCAATTAAAATGCAGCCGAATGGCAGCATTTGTAACTGCACCCATGTCAGTGCGCGACACCCAGTGGCATTACCCTGCGGCAAAGAACCACAACATGTCGTATCTGAGCGGAGCTGCACTCAGATGTGACTCCGTGAAGGGGGAGGGCACCTGCCCACCACCAATATTGAGTGCCAACAAGCGTCAGCGCCTTCAGCTGCTCATATGAAAGAGCCCTCATACTTTGGGTTTTTTTCAGCAGTAGGCAAAGATAGTTTCTAATAAACCAGGAAGTTTAGTTAAAAAAAATTAGAGTAAAATATTGACAAATGCAGTAATGTGTTTGAGAATAATTATGTTTAAAATTGTTACTTTTAAAAAGTGAATATATTTTACATTTTGGAGAAAAAAGAAACTGCAATTAACCTTCCTGGCGGTAACCCCGAACTATGTAAGCCGCGCAGGAGGTTCTCTCAGGCCCTGCTGGGCCGATTTGCATAATTTTATTTTTTTTTTTGCTGCACGCAGCTACCACTTTGCTAGCTGCGTGAGCACACCGATCACCGCCGTTACGCGCTCGAAAGCCGCTATCCGCCGGGTTTTTACCGCAGATGTGTTAAAGCGTTTTGCATGCAATTTAATGCATTTGAGGTTTGCATATACAAAACGCATATGTTTTGGAAAATACATGAAAAATGCATATCATTGCGTTTCCATTGACTTTCATTATGTGCGGGTTTTTTATGCGTTTTTGCATATTATGCAAATAAACCAGCATTTTGAAAATGCAATATAAAACGTATATGCATGTTTTATATGCATTTTTTTTTTCTGCAACCCATAGACTTCCATTAGTGGCAAAAATGGGGTAATCCATGAGCATGAAAGAGGAGAGAAAAGCTGGACATCATGTGCAGGGGGAAACATGGCAGTTGGGTTTTGGCAGTTGAAGGTGTGTTGTTGAAACTGTGCCTCACTTGTAGCTGCTTAGAGGAACTCCAGTGAAAATAATGTAATAAAAAAAGTGCTTCATTTTTACAATAATTATGTGTTAATGATTTAGTCAGTGTTTGCCCATTGTAAAATATTTTAAATCCCTGATTTACATTCTGACATTTATTACATGGTGACCTTTTTACTGTTGGCAGGTGATGTAGCTGCTGCATGCTTTTTTGGCAGTTGGTAACAGCTGTAAACAGCTATTTCCCACAATGCAACAAGGTTCACAGACCGGAAACTGCCAGAAGTACCTCGGTACTCCGAGCTTCTTGTGGGAGGGTTTTCATCACAATATCAGTCATACAGCGCCCCCGATGGTCTGTTTGTAAAAAAGGAATAGATTTCTCATGTAAAATGAAGTATCAGCTACTGATTGGGATAAAGTTCAATTCTTGGTCGGAGTTTCTCTTTAAGCCTGAAGCAATGTAGTTTTAAAGCCACTGGCTTCTGTAAACCGGGTGCAATAGCACATTCCTCCCGGCACAAAATTCTAGTCTAAAGAAGCTGAGCTCTGTACATCGGTGATTGGCTCCTCAGCACTGTGATCAGGAAGTAAAAAAGGAAAAAAATAGGCTCTGGTCCATTAAAGGGCCTGTCGGTAATACATGTAATCATGCATAGCTCCCAACTGTCCCTCTTTCGGAGGGACAGTCCCTCTTTGGGAGCCCTGTCCCTCTGTCCCTCTTTCTTCATTTGTCCCTCTTTCAGGACTTTGTCCCTCTGTCTATGTAAATATATATATTTCGCTACTTAAAAATGTGTGTGCTTGACTCTAAACTTTACTCCAATCCTTTAAATTGATATGTTACTAATGTTAAAATATTAATATGAAGGAAAATGAACCAGGATACAAAGGACCAGTGTGGTTTGAATTATAAAACAACAATTTTTTTTTAATGAAATCTTAATGGTATACGTGATTAGGGGTGTGACGGGGGCGTGATCAGGGGTGTGGCAGGGGTGTGGCTTAACTGTCCCTCTTTTTCATCTCATGTAAACCTTAGTGTGATAAGAAGGGAAATTCTTTTGGATGCAGTTGTTTGTCAGCACAGGGCTGTTTGTTTTCAGATCCTGTGATGTGGCATACAGGTGGAGGGTTATACTAGAGTTTAGGAGAGCCTAATACACATTGGCTTATGCCCAGACCACTGCACCAGATGTATTTCAAAGAAACCTGAAATGAGGGATATGGAGGCTGAGAATTATTTCCTATTACACAATGCAAATTGCCTGGCATTTCTGCTGATCCTGTGGCTCCAATACTTTTAGCCATAGAGGTTAAACAAACATGCATATCAGGTGCTCTGATTGGATAAGCCATATGCAGGGCTGATTCAATCCACAATTGCCCCCCCCCCCCTGCACACTTCCACCCCTGTAGCAACTTCACTACCCAGGGTCTCCAAGCTGGGGAGCGAGCAGTGCGCCAAGTCAGGGGTATTGCTATGCCAATAAAACTTTGCAGGTGCCCTCGCTGCCCTCGAGAGCCATGAGGAGACCTGGGAGGGTCTGGCAGTGCTTGTGAGGCCCTGGGGCAATTGTCTCTTTTGTCTCTATAGTAGTGCCGGCCCTGGCTGTATGCTTGTATTATTAGAAATTATAGGCTTCAGTCATACGTTGCACATGAATGTTTTAAAGCTTGTTTTTCTAGCTAGATTTATTACTTAAACATTATGAAGCAAGCTTGGTTTGTTTTTCTGTCACATTTTGAACAATAGGTAGACGTCTTGCATAATATTTCAGCATGCTGCCCTTTAATTCCATGACCTTTCTCTGGAAAGCCTTTAACGAGATGCTTATTAATAGAGACATTAGGGCTTGCTGTATGTTCCGCCAGATTCCGTTTCTGATACCCAAAGGGTTCTTGGACAGGAAAATGCGGAATAGCTTTCTGATGAAGGTACAGTTTGCGGAGGCTTTGGTCCTGGATATTATGAAAAGAATAGTCTAGCTTCTGGCAGTGTTAATGTTTTTCATTATTGACAGATGAAACTACCATTTCTTTTGTTCTGAGGGAAATGGAAAGTTGCCCAAAGACCTGAGAGGAGTCACCCAGTTTGACCATTTTCTCTGTTTGCTGCAAATGCCTGTCAGCGAACTGTTCTCTGGAGGAACAATTGATTAGACAGCAGAAGAGAACCTGTTGTGATCGGTATTTGTCCTTACCAAAATAAACAGTGTTGGCGTTCTCTGCTGCATGCATGACCTAGCAGCGTTCATACTGCTCCCACTCACACTACACTCATACCACCCTCCCCTAACACCATACAAACCACCCCCACCCCAGATAACAGTGACCGATACTCCCCCTTAAAATCCTACATTCCAAGATACACTTACTTATCTACACCGACGACCTGACACCATCTTGGAATGATACACTTTATTAAGTATCGGCCACATACAAAGTGACAATGCAAAATAACATCTTCATAATACAATAACACTCCATAATCAAAACAACCATATGAACATACAACTTTAACAA
Organism: Hyperolius riggenbachi; assembly: GCF_040937935.1. Lineage (NCBI taxonomy): Eukaryota > Metazoa > Chordata > Amphibia > Anura > Hyperoliidae > Hyperolius > Hyperolius riggenbachi. Next base: position 44,049,074 of record NC_090657.1, on the reverse strand, counting down.
TGAAAAAATACATTAACATATGTGTAAACATGAACATCCCATCTTCGTCCCTTTTTTGCTAGGAAAACCATAAAGAGGAGGGGCAACCACCAGGCATGAAAACCAACAACTCCTAGCCGCAGCCTGAGGCTCAGGAGTCCCTTGGGCTTACACGCCAACACATTGTCCAAAACCTTCTTGCCAAACTCTCGGCACCGATGGCTTCCCCGCGCAAGCCACCCCAACCAACCATGTGTTGCCCCTCCCACCAGCCAAGTCCACTCCCTCTAGCAAAGGGACCTCCGCCACATCCCCTTATTTGGGATAACGAAACGCATGTACCACCATACCCACCAGGACGCCATGGCTTGCGGCAACTATGCCACCTAATTAGACCCCCAACTCCCCCCTCTAACACTCCTAAGTAGGGTGGGTGGGTGGGACGTTTGCTCTCGCTGCTCCAACTAAGGTGACTGACGTCACCTCCTATCTCCCCGCCTAACTAGCTCCGCCCCCCCCCCACGCTTAAACTACCCAATCCCAACAGCCCTACACTGCGTGCCCCTCTCTAACTCTTCCCCCCCTGCAACTCTCCCCTTACAGCTAGTTCCCGCAGGGAACTAACTAGGTCATGGAGCGCTGCGACGAGCCGCAGCGCTCCTCTTGACCTAGCAGCGTTCATACTGCTCCCACTCACACTACACTCATACCACCCTCCCCTAACACCATACAAACCACCCCCACCCCAGATAACAGTGACCGATACTCCCCCTTAAAATCTTACATTCCAAGATACACTTACTTATCTACACCGACGACCTGACACCATCTTGGAATGATACACTTTATTAAGTATCGGCCACATACAAAGTGACAATGCAAAATAACATCTTCATAATACAATAACACTCCATAATCAAAACAACCATATGAACATACAACTTTAACAATGAAAAAATACATTAACATATGTGTAAACATGAACATCCCATCTTCGTCCCTTTTTTGCTAGGAAAACCATAAAGAGGAGGGGCAACCACCAGGCATGAAAACCAACAACTCCTAGCCGCAGCCTGAGGCTCAGGAGTCCCTTGGGCTTACACGCCAACACATTGTCCAAAACCTTCTTGCCAAACTCTCGGCACCGATGGCTTCCCCGCGCAAGCCACCCCAACCAACCATGTGTTGCCCCTCCCACCAGCCAAGTCCACTCCCTCTAGCAAAGGGACCTCCGCCAAGAGCAAGGCAAACGTGACTCCTTACGTTTGCCTTGCCCTCCACAAAGCCACCGCAAATTCAATCTTCTCCTGCAAGAGAAGATTGAACATGTCAGACCCCACGTCGGTAAAGTGCACGCCATCCCTCCGAAATAGCTCCCGATGCCGTTCCATCAATACCTGCCGAGCTACCAATCCTCCCTGACTGCGAACGAACTTCGCCACCGCTCTATTGATTTTGATGCGAACCCTCTCAATGGCTCTGTAATCCCGCGCATACCGCCAACGGAATCTCGGGATAATTTCCGACCATATCACTACCACCCCCGGAACGGTCTCAATTATGACCGAGAGTGCTGATATGATGGCCTTCATCAAGGCCCTCATGGGAGTCAAGCCCAGGTCATTCCCGCCTGCGTGCACCAACACCACATGCGGTGAACCCTCACGTTGCAGCATCCGGTAAAACACCCCTAACAACCCGTCCCATTGTAACCCCCTGACGCCATTCCAGTGCAATACTGCTTCCTGAGCCGAGATTCCCAGCTGCCTTCCGTCCATTCGAAGACCGGCCCTCTGCTCAGCCCAATAAATGTAAAAGTGACCCAATAGCCACACCTTACAGACCGGAACATCTAAGAAGTAAAAACAGAACATTAGCACTAAACACAAATTAGTCACCAAAAAAACCCCCCCTTTTTTTTTTTTTTTTTTTTTTTAATATATATATATAACACCCCTATTGCCCTGCCATCTTACCCACCGCCCCCCTCCCTCCTCCCCCCCCCAACCAACTACCATCCATACATCTTACCCCGCAACCCTTAAGACAAGGCCTGGACCCTGTGAGGTCGGACATATAATAAAAACCGGTTGGATTGCCACCTCCCGATCTTTTTGACCATCTCTGAAGACAGACCCAACCTTGAGGCCTCTGTAGCGGCCCCGATCCAAAAGGAGTGTGATCCGTACTCCCTTTCTGGAAGCCCTAAACCTTTTAAACAGCGACGCAGGACCGCCGAAAACTGAAACCTGGATAAGGATGACCTGTCCTCATGAACCAGTAGTGACCCCCCACCCCTTGGCCTGATTAACATATATTCCGACCACCAAAACAGACAAATGATAAGCGCTCAAGGATGCACCTGAATTGTGAGCCATCAGCGGCAATGCAGAGCCCCCTAGGGCTGAATACATGCCTCTAATGCAAAACAGATGCAAAATTATGTGCTAACTCTAATCTAAAAATTTGAGAGTGAATTTAAAACAGTGAAGGCAGCTAGCCACTAGTATACTTACATTCAAGTTTGCATAGTGGGAGACATGGCAGCGCTTTCAAACAACCTCATACCTGAATGATTTAACTGCAATGGTGAGCAGAGCTCCAGAAACTGGACTAAATTACACACCCAGCATACACTACAGGCAAAGAGAGGGAGGGGGAATTAGTGATTAAGCTGCATCAGTGGGCAGAGCTCCAGAAACTGGACTATATTGCACACCCTGCATCACTATAGACCAAGGGGGGGTGTTAGCTTCAGTGATAATTAGTGCACAAATTATGACCTAATAGACTTCCCCACGGCGGTGACGTACCCCCTTGGGGAAGACCTACCTCTAACCTAGCAATAAAAACATAATTCCTCGTGCTGCTATTCATAAATGGTATACACATTTCATAAGACAAACAAAACAGACAAATGATAAGCGCTCAAGGATGCACCTGAATTGTGAGCCATCAGCGGCAATGCAGAGCCCCCTAGGGCTGAATACATGCCTCTAATGCAAAACAGATGCAAAATTATGTGCTAACTCTAATCTAAAAATTTGAGAGTGAATTTAAAACAGTGAAGGCAGCTAGCCACTAGTATACTTACATTCAAGTTTGCATAGTGGGAGACATATATTCCGACCACGCCTGCAACGGGCAGGTGGTGCACCCTTCTAGTGGGAAAAGCTGAACCACCGCCCCCCTTCCCTCCTGATCCATCTTTGACCTGCGAAACCTAACTATCAACGCCTCCCCCTGCCTCCATACGTCGTCCACCGAAAGCCCCCCCTGCACTTTACAATTACCACTCACCAATTCCCCAATTCTCATGGCCCCATAAAAAGCCAGAGAGAAGGCTAGTTTAAACAACTTAGCTTCGAAAACTGACACGCAAACGTGATCCAATTGTTTCAACAATGCCCCTAAAATTTCCCAAGAAACTGGTCGCCTATGATCTCCCTTGTCCGAACCTTTTTTTAACCCCTTAAGTGCCTGCCGAATTGCAAACCCTTTTGTGAAATCCCCCCACTCCATGAGTTTTGCTAAAAAGGAGAGAGCCGCCAACCTCTTAGCGATACTCGCATGCGATGCCCCCTCCTCCAGCCACGTACCCATGAGCCAGAGCATCAGATCCTTCCGACCGTCCTCCGAGTCCGAAAAGGAAAAGACTCCCTTCCAATGAAACCATAAACTCCATACCTTTTTGTACGCTTCCCAAGTTGTTACTGATACCGACCGTCTAATATACTGCCATAAACCATCTAAATTAACCCCCACAGGTAATCCGGACATTTCTCTCCCACCTCCTGAGCCTCTGGTGCCAGCTCCCGGAAGCGGACCCACTGTGAACGAGAAAGTGAATCCGCTATACCGTTATCCACACCAGGAATATGCACCGCCGAGACATGTAAATTGAACCGCAAACATAACAAAACGAAATGGCGTAACAGCTTTATCACTGGCAGCGACGAAGCCGACAATGAATTTATTGCCGATACTACCGCCGTATTGTCCGAACGCAGTCGAATTGCCCTGTTTTGCAAGCTCGGGCCCCATAAAGCCACTGCCACCAAAACCGGAAACAATTCCAAGAAGGCCAGGTTCTTGACCAAGTCAGTTCCTCGCCAAGCCTCCGGCCATGTTGACGCACACCACCTGCCCCGAAAATAGGACCCGAAACCCCCCGAACCGGACGCGTCGGTGAACAATTCCAACTGGTCGTTGCTCACCATCGGGGCTAGCCAATAGGCCAAACCGTTGTAATGGGACAAAAATTCCGCCCACACAACCAAATCATCCCGCAAGACTCGAGTGACCCGGATAAAATGATGAGGTTCCCTCACCCCGCTAGTAGCCAGAGCCAAACGCCTGCAGAAAATTCTACCCATCGGCATAACCCGACAAGCAAAATTCAACTTTCCCAGGAGCGATTGTAACTGCTGCAGCGTTACTTTGTTTGCCCCTTTGATCGCCAATACCATTTGGACCAAATCTTGTAATTTGTCCGCAGGCAGCCGACATAAACGTTGATCCGTGTCAATCTCGATGCCAAGGAACCTCATAACCGATCCGGGCCCCTCAGTCTTATCAGCCGCCAACGGTACCCCGAATTCGCCAAAAGTGCTCTGGATCTCACGTAGAACCAGCGCGCACAATTGCGACTGTGCCGGCGCCACCCAGAAAAAGTCATCCAGGTAATGCGTAATCGAGGAGAAACCACTCTTCTCCCTAATTACCCATTCCAGAAACGTACTAAAAGTTTCGAACAGAGAACATGAAATGGAGCATCCCATGGGCAAACAGCGGTCCACATAGAATGCCCCATCAAAATAACAACCTAACAATCTCATGCTCTCCGGGTGTACCGGAAGCAGCCGAAAGGCGGATTCAATATCCGTCTTTGCCATAAGAGCCCCCTGACCCGCCTCCCTTACCATAGCTAGTGCCACGTCAAAAGAAGCATAAGACACTGAAGACAATCCCTTGTCAATCCCATCATTCACCGACTCCCCTTTGGGGAACGATAAATGATGTATTAACCTGAATTTGCCTTTTTCCTTTTTGGGCACTACCCCGAGAGGCGAGATCAGTAAGTCCTCAACAGGAGGATCCGTAAAAGGACCTGCCATCCTGCCCAGCAAAACTTCCTTGCCCAATTTTTCCTTAACCACCCCCGGGTGCATTCTAGCGGATTGTAAATTCCTTTTTTTAACCACCCGGTACTGAACCTCAGATGGAATCCTGAAACCACTCGTAAAACCTTCCCTCAGCAACTTTGCGGCCTTCCGATCCCCGTACCTATCTAACCAGGGATCCATCGCCTCTACCCTCACCGGGGTCATCCCTCTTACCAGGACGGTCGATCGTTCTGTGCATACCTGTAGCCCCTCTCCCCTTCTTGAAACATTTTGCGACCGGGTGCAATCCCCCACAGAGTGAGCACTCATGCTTGAAACGGCAATTGCTCCCCCATTTGCAGGTGCCATCATTAAAGGACCAACACAGGCCCTTCTTTCCTGCTGACCCGGCCCCTGACCCTGCAGAGGCACCGCTAGTGGGAAAAGGGGGACCCCCCGGTGATGCGACTAATGAACCCCCCTTACCACTCATCACTCTAAGCCAAATACCAATGTCCTTGTGGTGCCAATCCAGATCTGGTTGCACCGACATTCTTTGACGAAACTGTTCGTCGTATCTTAACCAGGCTAGCCCCCCATAAACCCTGTGAGCCTCCCAGATGGCATCTAAATAACAAAAAAGGGGGGTACACTTTTCCGGGAACTTCTCCCCCAGCACACTGCCCAAGATAGCGAAGGCCTGTAGCCAGTTACCAAAGGTCCGAGGTATGAGCCTGAACCTCCTCCTATCCTCATCCTCTTCCTTCCTGTGCTCCTTCCCCTTGACCCATCTATCTATGGGGAATCTTTCCAACGGTAACAGGGTAAAAATATCGATGTACTCCCTGCGCCATATCTTTTCCTTTACCTCAGATTTTAAATGCGCACCCAAGGGGCCCTCGAAGCAAATGTAAGAGTGCCCCTTTGCCGAATCAGATATGGGGACCCGTTTTTCCGCAGGTTTTTCACTGGAGGCCCCAGCCTGGGCTAACTCCGTACCCGCTACAGCCTGAGCCTCCCCCGACACCTCAACCACATCTCCCCTTGCAACCGCAATATCCGGGGCCCACACCCCCACCGGGCCCGTCTCCGCAGTCCTAGCCCCCACCCCCCTTGGAACCGTATCCTGGAATTTGTTTAACAGGGTGCGAACTCCCCCAATAAACCCCTGCCAAGCACTTTGATCCCCAAATCCCATAACCTGCCCGTCAGAAAACAAATTTTGTGGCAACGACTCACCCAATGGATGCGCAGGGGCATCAGGCCTGCCATCCGGAGCAGCTCCTGCTGCTGACGCCATCGGGGCAGACGATACCGACGGTCCAGCTTGATCAGGCTGCGCCATAGTTGCCGAAGAGGAATGGCCTCTCTCGGGACCTGCACCAGCCGGGCGGCCCTGTGGAAAGAAATTATTGCCAGCATTACCTAATCCAGGGCCGTACTGCCACCCTGGACCCGCATAAGGCGGCACCCACCCCATCCCACCCGCCATACCTTGAAATGGCATGGGGCCGAATGGGCCCCAAGAAGGTGGTTGCCCCCACGGGCCCGGGAAGAAACTTCCCCAAGCTTGTTGTGGGGGTCCACCCCCGACAGAGTCACCTTGACCCCCACCCGCCCTTCCATCTCCGCCCTGTCCCCCCAGCTGCATACCTGGTGCTATCATTGGCCCCCATAAAGGAACACCCGCTGGAACCGTGTCCCCCCGTTGTGGCCCGGAATCCTGCCTAGAGGTTCCGGCCGTAACATCAACCCCAGGCTGTGGATGTACTGCAGCCTGGGTGGAGGGGCCCTGCCCTTGGGATCTGTCTGCTGCCTGGGAGCCCCCACCCCGCCCCCGACGCTGTTTCCCCCCTCTCCCCTTCTTCTTGTTCTGCCTCCCCCCAGCCTGCCCCGCATTGACCGAAGAGGCCGGCGGTGCACCACTGCTGCTGCTTGCTCCCCCATCCCCCGATACACTGACCTGTATGGGCCCACTTGTGCCAGCGGAAGAAGCATCCGGGTTGTCGTCCGCCTCAGCCGCTGCACGCCTGGCCCTGGTTGCTGGTGGGGATGGGGAGAGCCTGTCCACCGACCTCCTGTTGCGCTGCGGCCTGCCCGCCGCCGGGGCTGCGTCCTGCGGCGGCGGTCTGCTGTGCGGAAGAGGCCTCCAAGGCCCCCCTCCAATCTAGCCCCCTCCTGTCCGCCTCCTCCCTGAGCTGCCTCAAGACCCCCGCTATGTCCCAGTCCGACATCGCCGCTACCCTGGCTTTCCCCTGGGGCCTACTTATGCAGAGCAAACGAGAACACGTTTGCTCTCGCTGCTCCAACTAAGGTGACTGACGTCACCTCCTATCTCCCCGCCTAACTAGCTCCGCCCCCCCCCCCCCCCACGCTTAAACTACCCAATCCCAACAGCCCTACACTGCGTGCCCCTCTCTAACTCTTCCCCCCCTGCAACTCTCCCCTTACAGCTAGTTCCCGCAGGGAACTAACTAGGTCATGGAGCGCTGCGACGAGCCGCAGCGCTCCTCTTTCTACTCCTCACTTTGATTCATCTGGGTGAGATGAGTGTTTGCTCTCAGCATTGGGTTAGTAAGCAAAATGCCTTTGGCGTAGTTGGATGGTTCTTGCAGTTGAGTGTCTCTACATACTTCAGATCTATATTTTGCTGCTAGAGGAAAGACAGTTTGTTACAGATCTCTCCCACCACTAGAATTGGCCTGCTTGATAGGGGAATGTGTACCCCCCTGACACACACACGTACACACACATGTACACACACACGTACACACACACGTACACACACACACACGTACACACACACGTACACACACGTACACACACACACGTACACACACACACGTACACACACACGTACACACACACGTACACACACACGTACACACACACGTACACACACACGTACACACACACGTACACACACACGTACACACACACGTACACACACACACGTACACACACACGTACACACGTACACACGTACACACACACGTACACACGTACACACACACACACACGTACACACACACACGTACACACACACACACACGTACACACACACACACACACACGTACACACACACACACACGTACACACACACACACACACGTACACACACACACACACGTACAAAGACACACACACACACACACACCTTCTCCCCCCCCCCCCCCCCCAATCAGCTTTTCTTTCTCACTATGTATGACCCAAACTTTTGACTGTACTGAATAAAAGTGCTTCATATGGTCAGTGCTTGACCTCCATGTTTGTTCCCAACAGACAGTCCCACTAATGTCTTTAGCAGATTTGTTTTTCAGCATATCTCTATGAACACACAACTCTTTCTATATAATAAAATATGTGAAGGAGGGAAGGACTAATGTTTCCGACAGAATTTCAGCACTATACTTACCTGTATCCCACTGTCATCACTTTGGAACCATATTAAAGTAGTCACTTTTTTTTTCTTTCTTATGCGACCTATGACAGGTCCACTGTAAAGCAGGTGTGATCTTACCAGAATGGAGGGTAATATAGTGTATAGGCACGGGCAATGCTCGTTTCTTCCTGATTCCTTATGACTGTCCATAGACACTCCTATCTCCTGCAACAGTCTATCTAAACCTGTGGGCTGTAATAGCTAATTTTTTTTATCCTGCACTAAACCATGCAAATAACTGTAGAGCCTGTTCATTCTAGCAATAGTGAATCGCTGATATTCGTAATGGTGTGCAGATTGGCCCTTCCTATACAAGTGAAAAGAGCTACCTGCCGAAATGCTCCTGGCTTTGTGTTTTGTTTTTTTATTATGGGAGTGCCCCACGCCACATCATAGCCACTGTGAAAGCCGATATTTAATTCTATTGGTGCTATGCTTTAGCAAAACCACTTCTACTTTGTAAGAAGCACCCCCCCCCCCCTACACACCACACACCACACACCACACACCACACACACCTTTGCACCATGTCACATTTTGGGGAAGGTGAGTAAATTGATTTTGCTTTATATAGTGACTGGCCTAGCTTATCCTAACCTCACTGCTTTATATAGTGACTGGCCTAGCTTATCCTAATCCCTCTGCTTTATATAGCGACTGGCCTAGTTTATACTAACCTCACTGCTTTATATAGCGACTGGCCTAGCTTATCCTAAACCCCACTGCTTTATATAGCGACTGGCCTAGTTTATACTAACCTCACTGCTTTATATAGCGACTGGCCTAGCTTATCCTAAACCCCACTGCTTTATATAGTGACTGGCCTAGCTTATACTAATCCCACTGCTTTATATAGTGACTGGCCTAGCTTATACTAACCTCACTGCTTTATATAGCGACTGGTCTAGCTTATTCTAACCCCACTGCTTTATATAGCGACTGGTCTAGCTTATTCTAACCCCACTGCTTTATATAGCGACTGGCCTAGCTTATACTAACCTCACTGCTTTATATAGCGACTGGCCTAGCTTATACTAACCTCACTGCTTTATATAGCGACTGGTCTAGCTTATACTAACCTCACTGCTTTATATAGCGACTGGCCTAGCTTATCCTAACCGCACTGCTTTATATAGCGACTGGCCTAGTTTATACTAACCTCACTGCTTTATATAGCGACTGGCCTAGCTTATCCTAAACCCCACTGCTTTATATAGTGACTGGCCTAGCTTATACTAATCCCACTGCTTTATATAGCAACTGGTCTAGCTTATACTAACCTCACTGCTTTATATAGCGACTGGTCTAGCTTATACTAACCCCACTGCTTTATATAGCAACTGGTCTAGCTTATACTAACCTCACTGCTTTATATAGCGACTGGCCTAGTTTATACTAACCTCACTGCTTTATATAGCGACTGGCCTAGCTTATACTAACCCCACTGCTTTATATAGCAACTGGCCTAGTTTATACTAACCTCACTGCTTTATATAGCGAGTGGCCTAGCTTATACTAACCTCACTGCTTTATATAGCGACTGGCCTAGCTTATACTAACCTCACTGCTTTATATAGCGACTGGCCTAGCTTATACTAACCTCACTGCTTTATATAGCGACTGGCCTAGCTTATACTAACCTCACTGCTTTATATAGCGACTGGTCTAGCTTATACTAACCCCACTGCTTTATATAGCGACTGGTCTAGCTTATACTAACCTCACTGCTTTATATAGCGACTGGTCTAGCTTATACTAACCCCACTGCTTTATATAGTGACTGGCCTAGCTTATACTAACCTCACTGCTTTATATAGTGACTGGCCTAGCTTATCCTAACCTCACTGCTTTATATAGCGACTGGCCTAGTTTATACTAACCTCACTGCTTTATATAGCGACTGGCCTAGCTTATCCTAAACCCCACTGCTTTATATAGTGACTGGCCTAGCTTATACTAATCCCACTGCTTTATATAGCAACTGGTCTAGCTTATACTAACCTCACTGCTTTATATAGCGACTGGTCTAGCTTATACTAACCCCACTGCTTTATATAGCAACTGGTCTAGCTTATACTAACCTCACTGCTTTATATAGCGACTGGCCTAGCTTATACTAACCTCACTGCTTTATATAGTGACTGGCCTAGCTTATACTAACCTCACTGCTTTATATAGCGACTGGCCTAGCTTATACTAACCTCACTGCTTTATATAGCGACTGGCCTAGCTTATACTAACCTCACTGCTTTATATAGCGACTGGCCTAGCTTATACTAACCTCACTGCTTTATATAGCGACTGGTCTAGCTTATACTAACCTCACTGCTTTATATAGCGACTGGTCTAGCTTATACTAACCCCACTGCTTTATATAGCCACTGGTCTAGCTTATACTAACCTCACTGCTTTATATAGCGACTGGCCTAGCTTATACTAACCTCACTGCTTTATATAGTGACTGGCCTATCTCATTCTAACCCCTCTGCTTTTTATAGTGTCTGGCCTAGCTTATCCTAAACCCCACTGCTTTATATAGCGACTGGCCTAGCTTATCCTAAACCCCACTGCTTTATATAGTGACTGGCCTAGCTTATTCTAACCCCTCTGCTTTATATAGTTACTGGCCTATCTCATTCTAACCCCTCTGCTTTTTATAGTGTCTGGCCTAGCTTATCCTAAACCCCACTGCTTTATATAGCGACTGGCCTAGCTCATCCTAAACCCCACTGCTTTATATAGTGACTGGCCTAGCTTATTCTAACCCCTCTGCTTTATATAGTTACTGGCCTATCTCATTCTAATCCCTCTGCTTTATATAGTGACTGGCCTTGCTTATACTAACCTCACTGCTTTATATAGCGACTGGCCTAGCTTATCTTAACACCACTGCTTTATATAGCGACTGGCCTAGCTTATCCTAACCCCTCTGCTTTATATAGTGACTGGCCTAGCTTATACTAACCTCTCTGCTTTATACAGCAACTGGTCTAGCTTATCCTAACCACACTGCTTTATATAGCGACTGGTCTATCTAATTGTAACCTCACTGCTTTATATAGCGACTGGCCTAGCTTATCCTAACCCCACTGCTTTATATAGCGACTGGCCTAGCTTATCCTAACCACACTGCTTTATACAGCAACTGGCCTAGCTTATACTAACCACACTGCTTTATACAGCAACTGGTCTAGCTTATCCTAACCCCACTGCTTTATACAGCGACTGGCCTAGCTATCCTAACCACACTGCTTATATAGTGACTGGCCTAGCTTATACTAACCACACTGCTTTATATAGTGACTGGCCTAGCTTATACTAACCCGACTGCTTTATATAGTGACTGGCCTAGCTTATCCTAAACCCCACTGCTTTATACAGCGACTGGCCTAGCTAATTGTAACCTCACTGCTTTATATAGCGACTGGCCTAGCTTATTCTATCTGGACATCTAATAGCCAACAGAATTAATAACCCATAAATGTTTATTTGCTCTTTTTTATTATTGTTAATAGACTCATTTTTCATACAAACATGCATTCCCTTGTTAATTAAACTTTAAGTACTTCATAATTTTGCAGCCTTGCAGTAGAAGTAATCTATTGTTTGGGCCACATTGCCGTAAAATATTTTAAGATTGATTTTTTAATACGGCCTAAATGAATCAAGCAACACATTATTGCTTTGTGGTAATTATTATTTTTTTCTGTTCTAAAACCGAGGGCTTTTTAAGTGATTCAACTGTCCTTTGATGTGACTGGAATATTTTAACCTGCTTGATTAAAAACGTGCTGCTCCCTCTGCTGCCAAGAAATCTGTACTGCAACATCCATATTTTCCCTTCTCCAGCTGTTCAGGTCGTGTTTGTTAGAGGTGGTGTATTCTGATGGGGCTCTGTCACGCTGGGAATCACAAAACCCTAGAGAAATCACTAGTATTTTGCAAAGCGATTTTCCTATGGTTTTTTGTTTGTTTTCTTCTGCACTGTACAGGAAAGTAATTTTGAAGCGATTGCGATTCTACATCATTGAAATGCAGCTGCTCTAAAATTACTAAAAAAAATGCTGCATGCAGCACTTTTGTAGTTTCAGCAAACCTCTGGCGATTGTTGTGTGAACACTGCCTTACACATTGTTGCAGTAGCACTGTTCAAAATGCTTCTGAAATCGCTAGTAAACGCTCCAGTGTAAATGACGCTGGTTAAAGTGAACCTCCGGACTAAATATCGACTCAGCAGCACTGAAAAGGCTTTGTTTTTCTTTAACAGTTTAACAGCATCAGAACTTTGTTTCTCTTATACAAGCCTCATTTTTAGCTGCACAGAAGAAAACTGCCCAGGCTTTTTTCCCCTGATGCTGTGCAAAGCATGATGGGATTATTGATGTTGTTCTTGTTCTGCTGTTTTGGTGCAATTTTTTTTTTTTTTTTACATTTTGAATTTGACATTTGAAGCCTACCGTGTGCAGCTAGGAGGGGTAATCAGGACCCAGGACAGTTGGAACTGTCTCCTGCTCCTTGTCACCTCCTTTCAACCAAAAAGATGGCTGCCCCATGACAAAGATGGCAGCCCCCATGAATCACAAACATTTGCCTGTTCTTATAAAACAGGGTGGGTAAGAGATTATATTACCTATCTATTCTAATTAACATAACTAATGTAACTTGATGACAGTATGTTTGTTTAGGCTGAATATCCGCTTTTAAACAGTGTAAACTAAAACCGTTGTGGACTGGATGATATTCTGAGTTATTTCTCAGCGAATTCAGTGACACAAAATAGCAACAAAATATACAGTGACAAATTGTAAGCCTGCCACCCCTCAATCAGACAGCATAAATTAGTAAACAAGAATCGAAGTGAGGGATTTAAGTCCCAAAAATAGCGGTCGAGTAATAAAACGTAGCTTTTTATTACAATTCTCCTTAGTAGTCAGATATGACAAATACAATAAAAGGTCCAATAGTCACGTGACGTTAACATTAAAGGCCTAACACGTTTCGTGGCTTTTGGCATAGCTGCTTCTTCTGGGCATAACCTTGCAATTACAAAGATTGTGACAGTGGGTGGATAAATACATCTGTAGTATCAAACATTGAAATGAATGATTTAGGGTAATAAACTGGTATCAGAAGCTGTATAATGCAGTAAACTCCAGGTTCCAATTACACTCGCAGGATATGGCAGAAAGGAGTCCTTTATGTCTGGTTAGCCAAATGTTGATTAGTATATTATACCAATAGAAGTCACTGGAAAAAGCATGAATTATGACTCCCAGGACAATCAGGAGTATACCAATAAACAATAGATGGGGACGGGGGAGACCCGGGTAGACACCAATGTAACTAAATAGCAAGTAGTGGTAAATAAGGAGGATTTATCACTACAGCTATCTGAATTGCATGTTGTTTGTGGTAACAGTCATCCGAAATATGAATTGTGGGTGGAGTTGGCCTCTAACATTGCCTGTTTAATTAGTCTTTCTTCAGTGAATGCCGATAAGCCCTCAGCACACAACTTATATGACATTTGCAGATATGAATCCGTTCTAGCCAATTTACTCGTAATATGCAGTAATAAAATAAATAGGCATACACCGAGATGAAATATTAATATTGTACGCAGCGTATGAATATAAATGCGAGAAGCAAGCTGGTCATCCTCCTCTGATACGTAAACTTCATAATATTATGGTAGTAAAAACATTTTGCATTCAGTCACCTCTCTCGTGTCTAGAGAATTGTTGCAAATGTCAATGGATTTTGCATCTGTTGAATCACAGAATGCTAATGTCATTGTCCTCGCTGGAGAAGATCATTTATCAACATTTCTCTGGTGTACTTTGCACAGTCTATTTATATTCCACCCCATCTTCTCCTTTTCATCTTCCCTTGTCTTGCTGGCCATTAGGTATATTCTTCTCAGCTGTCTCTCAAATAAGCATTCTAGGACATTTTCAAGTGATTGCAAAGGATCTGTAAAATTTCTAAGCACCAATGCTGAGATCTCTTTTGTATTCGGTTTCAGCTTTTGCACTAATGTTAATCATTTTTCCCCCTAGAGGTAGATGGACACTTGCACAGCATCCAAGCTCAAATCACTGTTGGCTGTGCTCAGTGTAGGTTCACTGAGCGTGAGAGGAAGGGGGGGGGGGGTGGCGTACTGCTCATGTGCTGCCTTTAGGGTGCATTAAATTATGCTAAGCTGTCTACCCACGTGGGAAATGGATGTTTTGTCCTGGACAATGGAAAGTGGGTTACATCCTTACTCCTGCATTTTTGCTGCCTTGGAAAAATGTCACACGCTAAACCAACTTGTGGACATAGTGCTCTATCAGGTTCAATATTAAAGGACAACCATTACAGGGATATGGAGGCTGCCATATTTATTTTGTTTTAACCAATACCAGTTGCCTGGCTGTCCTGCCGATCCTCTGCCTCCTAATACTTTTAGACATGGGCCTAGAACAAGCATGCAGCATATCAGGTGTTTCTGACATAATTATCTGCCTGCTTTGCTTCTGGTGTGGATTGGACGCTACTGCAGCCAAATAGACCAGCAGGGCTGCCAGGCCACTGGTATGGTTTACAATTAGATAAAAATGGCAGCCTCCACATCCCTCTGGTTACAGTTGTCCTTTAAGAACATACATTGGTGTCTTCTTCACTACCAGCCAAGATGCAATTTGGAAAGCCTGAAGCTCAGAAGACCTTTGTGCTTTGTGAGGGTTGAGAAGGTTCTCATTGATTACTGCACTGGTGACACAAACAGGTTGGGTTAAAAAGAAAAGCAGAACACATGGTCCTGTATCACTAAAGGTTAGAGTTATGTTTCCCATTTGTTATAGAATATAGTCATACTAAATTCTAAGGAGGCAAGGAAGTCTGAACTCCTATTTGGTGGGAGCACTTTATAGCATCTCTTTCTTGGTGCTCATTGTGTCTCTATGGAGTCTCTTTACTTCATTCTATTGACCAAACAATGTACTTCTGCTAAAATATTGACACCCCCCATTATTGTATCTTTTATTATGGTGCAGCTACTGTTATAGTGTTGTTACACTCTTACTGTAATGCTCTAAATCATGGTGTCCCAACTATGGTATACCCTTCCCTCTTCCCAATATATTCCCCTCACTAGTGTGCTTCCTTAATCTATAAATCCATCATTATTATACACCCCCCCCCCCCCCTCCAAAAAAAAATATGGGGCCTCTCCTCCCTCCCCCCCCCCCCCATTATAATGTCAGCAATAAGGTGCCCCTTCAATGCAGTGCTTGCCCTTCAAGGTGCACATGGAACATGCTGGGGATTGAAGATGAGTGTGACTGGTTTCCTGCTGGTTCCTCTTTACACTCTACCACATTATCACTTGAGTGTCACATTGTTGCTTGTCCTGTGACAATACTATGACTGAAGAGAGAAGACAATGTAGCACCTTGGTGCATGAAAGCCCTCATAATGGGGAACAAAGCACTAGAACGCCTTATTCAATCACACCAGCATGCTTAAAAGCCAGATAGTCTTCAAGCAAAGCTAACCTAAGGGTTCAGAAGGCCATTTGTCATGCATAACATACAGAAAGAAAGATGAGGTTATGCCGTGACATTCATTAATTTATCCAGTATCAGTATTTCAGTAGTTTAAATCTTCAAAGTAATTCTTAAATAATTTTAGGCCCAATTCACACTGGCATGGATAGAAAACTGATCCGTGTAAACATATGTTAATAGGATCTGTGAGGGTCCATTCCTTTATGGTCCACTAAAAGAGATTTTTTTTTTACCAATGTGAGCCAGGTCTTAGACAACACATGGGTAGAGTCACTTTTTTATTTTAAACGTTCAGACCCTTAGCTGACACCTCAGCAGCGTGACAAGTAAACACAACTCCTGGAGCACAATGTCTGTAAAGAGAAGGGAGCAGAATTACTGATCGCATTGCACTGAACCATTGAGAGCTCTGTAACTCCAATTTACATTTTGGCTTCAAACTTTATTTTACAGCTTTAGTTAACTATTATTCTTTGATATGTGTTGGCAGGAGGACACCTTTTTCGTCTGGACAGGTAGGACAACAATTTAGTTGGGTCTTTCTTGGTCTAAACTTTCTTGGTCTCTCTGTACTTACTGTAAAACTTTCTTATGTGTATACCTTAAAAAATGCAGATGTTTACAAAGTAATTCATTGACGTAACATGTCTGAACACTACACTGTGGCCTGAATGCATTGTTCAAAAATGAACCACACATGAACAATTATAAAATTGGCTGTTATTGCACGTTTAAATTGCTCACATTGACCTCAATTTACTAAGCATTCCCGCATTTGGTAATGCTGAAAACAGCTGATTTTACCAAACACCTTCCCAAATTCCAATTCACTAAACCTATTACCGCACAGAAAATTAGAATTACTGACTAGTGAGGTAAATTACCAGCTTGTGTGGAAAATACCTCAAGAAATGCCAAGAAATTGCAATTCACAAATATTTACTCATTTGGTAAATTGGGCAAAAGTGTTCCATATTTTTCTCCAGCTCTTACCAGCTGATAACACTCTATCTCCATGCTCTCTCCACGTGGTAACATTGACAGCTAGTAGAGAGAGCCAGGCAGCCAGTAGGGAAAGCCACACAGCCCTGCTTCTCATCCTGATTTGATGCAACAAGATGGAAGGTGGGTCTTCACTGTTGCAGAGTAAGGGGAGGTAACATTTTTTTAAGGCGTTTCTGCATCCTTTTAGATGTGAAAATCTGTATACTGTTATACAGAAGGACTCCCCCTGGTGGCTGCAGCACATCTGAACGGATGTTAGAGATGCACTGGACAGAAAAGCCCGACTCATACACACAGCTTCCTACCTCACCGCTGACCTGCTCCACAGCTAGTAAGTGACACTTATGAAGCAGGGCTTAGTGAACTAAAGCATGTTTGGTAAATTACCGAACTTCCGCGTCATGAGTATAATCTTTAGTGGATTTGGGAAACAGTGTAAAATACTAAATGCATTTATGTTACCGACCAAAATGAATTTACAGAACTGCCTTCAGTGAATTGAGGCCAATGACGTGAAGAGTTAAGTTTCCGTAGTGTAATGAGGCAAGTATTGCATATAATTTGAGCATGCATTACATCTTACTAATACGGGGAAGGGGGGGATTCTGGTTGAATTTAAATTCAGACTAATAGCTAAATAGTTGTAAAATTATACTTCAGTAAATATAACTTTAGTTTCTTATTGCATGGTAAATATATTTCTACAGCTTGTCTCCTGTGAGTGGATTGATGGGTGGGTACATTATGGCTCGAGCCCTCCGAAGTTGAGCAAAGATGGTGTCAATTGTAGCCATGATGCAGGTGCCACTGGGTCTTCTGCCAGCAGCCAGTTCCATTGCATGAATATTCACCTTTTGTTAAGATTTTTGGGGAAATCTGGGGGTTGGTATTGCTGCCATACTGCGTACCTGAAAGAAGAGCTATAGCTCTCAGACATGGTTTAATTACTCTCATGACCATTTGATTGTAGCCCAACAATCTGCCCTTTTATGTACTGGGAAATGGGCCTCTATTACTTATTGTACATCAGTGTTGGGGGCAACATTGTGTAAATATGCCCCTGGTGTCCTATAATTGCCATCAGGCCTGGGATGTATGCAGAGCCGGGACAAGGTCCTCCAGCATCCAAGGCTGAGACACCAAAGTGCGCCCCTCTATCCCTCCCACCCCAGCTGTCACACACTGATTGCTATTAGACAAAGAGGCGCCCCAGGGCCCCCAACACCTTAATCTCTAGTTATCTGGCTTGCGGTCACTGCCATGTATCCCCTTTTCTTATTTCTCTCTGCTTCAAACACACTAGGGGAATGATAGCTGAGTGAGTTGTGCGCCCCCTCCTACACTGCGCCCTGAGGCTGGAGCCTCTCCAGCCTATGCCTCTGCCCGGCCCTGAATGTGTGTACACTCGGCTGTGCACTTGTGTCACTCTGAGACATTTAAGACAGTAAATATATCCAGTTGCAATGTTTGGTGTTTGAGTCAACACTGAAAATATAAAAGAATATAAAATAAATCATCACCTCCTCTCTAGTAAATGTTCTCTTTCTACTATAGATTGTGGGAAACAATGTGAAAATAGCATGAGGGAGGCAAAATATGATTGTAAAGGTATGACTGTCCTATAATAGACAATTACAAAGTATGTAATCTGACATTCCACCACTAGATGTAGATGTTGGACAAGAAATATATATATCTTTTTTAGTGTATCAGTTATGCAGTGTGCTTGAAAATACTCACCGGTTTCTGGAAAAACCCAAGGGGTTTGAGTTAATGTTGTGGAATACATGGTTTTCCTTCTTGCTGCCCTGTGACAGGTAGAAATGTGCAGCTGGCATTGTGCGTTAGAGGAACGGGTATGGTAAACCTTTGCCCTCAGTCTGCTCCAGACAATAAGAGCACGGACCAGTGATGTCTGGTGCTAAGAAGCTGGATACAGAGATAGCAGCATTTCCACAGAACACAGGATGCAGATAAGATAGAAAACTATACAACATGCACAGTTTGTGTCACTTAGGTCCTCTAGCCGTGAATCGCAGCCATTTTCAACACGTGATTTAGGATGCTGAATGCCTAACGAAATCAATTGGGTGCATCCTAATCGCATGCAGCCCCAAAAATAGTGCCAGCTGCAGATTTAGGTGGTGGAGTGCCTCCACTTCCTGCTCAAGCCAGCGTCAGTGTGCCTCCAGGCTCCTTCCTATGCTTTTCATCCTCAGGGGCTAGAGCAGGCATGAGCAAACTCGGCCCTCCAGCTGTTAGAGAACTACAAGTCCCACAATGCATTGCAGGAGTCTGACAGCCACAGTCATGACTCATAAAGGCAAATGCATTGTGGGACTTGTACTTCCGTAACAGCTGGAGGGTCGAGTTTGCCCATGCCTGGGCTAGAGGCACGCTGTGAAGATGCATATTAATAAAAGTTGAGAGATTATTGTTTAGGTACATCCCCATCACAGCCAGAACAAGATTAAAGGCCATTAGTCTCTGTATAGTGACTTGAGGAGACTTCCCAAACAGATGTCAATATGTTCCTATGATGAGCTGTTGCAGTTGATGGCTAACAGTCTCACTTAGCCTACTATAACCAAGAGGCCACTTCCTGTGATATTCAGGCATCCTGGTTGCTGGGGAAATGTCAAAATTAATTTTCCAAACTTTTTTTTTTTAATACCAATTTTGTACATTAGTCAGATTGTTCTCTACATCTGTAAACCATGAAGCTAGAGAAATGTTAGAACAAGCACAAATTAAATACGAATGTACTACAGCTTCATTGACGTCTATTTTAGTACTTTGCCTAGTGCCTAAATTACTTTTTCTAGATGCCAAAGTGCTAGTGTTTACATGGCGGTATACTTGTAGTCATAGAAACGGATGTGATTTCTTCACTGCCATCTGCAAGAATTTCCTGGGCAATACTTTGCCTATACAATGAAGGAGCTGATTGCATTACACACTCTATATGACATGATGCAGAGTAATCAATGAAGATGAGATTCCAGGCCAGAGTGAGAGATGGGAGCTCCTTCACTCAGCTCCTGGCCCACAGAAGCTGAGATTTGCTGTTGTGTCCCTATAGAGATTTGTAGCAAACCAGAGTTAAATGCAGTGGCATAGTTAAAGCGGACCCAAACTAAAAAATTTTTAATTCAAAATATTTAGTTGCACCTCTCTGACACATACAAAGATAAACACTCCTTCGGGCCTATGAGCATTTCAGTGCATGCTTTTCACCCTTCTCTTATATAACTAGGATTATACAGGTGGCAGCCATTAGCAATTCCTCCTTTGCTAGACACCTGCTACTCACCAGTTTGCCAGTTTCTGTCCCGGCAAAATGAAAGGATGGGAGGGGTTCCTCCATTAAATGTAAAATATTTTATATTTGTCATCATGCAGCTGAAAAAAGGCTGCTATTTATTATTATAATTTAGAAAATAGGTTTTATTTCTGAAATCTTGTATTTTTAGTTTGGGTCCACTTTAAGGAGCTGTGGGCCCCAATGCAAGTTTTACATTGGGGGCCCCCTAAGCACTCTGTACATAACAATTGATACGGCGCAACGAAACCTGCCAATGGCAACTACAGTGTCAGAGGTGCAAGAAGGGGATGGGGAGCACTTTCTTAATGATAACCACTATTCAAAGTATCTATAGAAGTGCTTATTATGAGCACAGGACCAATAGAGAGCTTATACTGTAGTTGAGGGAGGGCCCTTCGGGGCCCCTTTGGCCCAAGGGCCCTGATCCGGTCACAACCCCTGCACCCCCTATTGCAACGCCCCTGGTTAAATGTGCATACACTGGTAATGTTCTGTGGAAAATTAGTTCTGAGCTAGAGTTACTTGAGCAATTTAAGAATGGTTGAAAACTTTCATTTTTCCGTTTTAAAGCTTTTGAAGATGTTTGCCAGGTTTTATGCAAAGCTGCGCAATCAGTGTCCCTAAGCACACTAGTAAATAGTTCTAAATCCCATCATGTGAATTCTTGGCATTTTTACAAATTAAGTCTTTTATAGATATGTCCCTTAGCGTGGCAATGCCATTTGTTGTTTTTTTTTTTTTTTGTAATTTGGGTAGTCTTAATGATCTTGCTTTGTGAAGTTACTGATCATATTTACCTTGTGTATGTGCCCCTAGTGTTTAGTTTTTACGCTACCATCATGTGTTTGGACTCTTGCCTGTTCACAGTGAACAGCAAACAGAATAGAGTATTAGTAACAGAATCGGCAGTCCTCAGGGCTGTCTTTGTCTACTTGTGTGATTCCTTCCGCTGACCTTTTTATGCATGAGGTTAAAATGACAATTTCGCTCACAAATTGAAGTTACATTGGGTGTAATAACCCGTATTTCCTTAGCAAGAAGTCTTAAATCAGGATGATACCATTTATTGGCTAACTGAAAAGAATAAGAATAAGCGAGCTTTCGGCTTTGCAGCCTTCGTCGGGCTTACAATTCTGTATGCTTGTAGGCTGATGGTACAGACAGTTTTATCCATGCAATATCAAAAGGGGGTACATAGATATTTGTTTCAAACATAAATACATGTCATTAAAATGCCTTAAGTGAAACAAAACATCTAAATGGGGTGGAAGGTTGTTAGTGGAGATAACAATCCTTGTTTACACGGGTATGTTACCAAACCTGGGAGTTGGACTGTCCCAGAGGCATAGTAAATTCTGAGTTCACAAGTTTAGCTATATAGGCTGAGAACGTGTTTGTTTGGTGTTTTTGTTCCTCAGCCTCATACCAATATAAAAAGTTTTTGTCCTTATTCAAGCCTTTATCCACTGCTTTAAACCAATTTATAATTTTTTGTTTCTGCTATTAATCGATCATTAGAAGTTAAACTTGTGAACTTTAGCTAAACTTGGGAACTCAGAATTTACGATGCCTCTGGGACAGTCCAACTCCCAGGTCTGGTAACATGGTGTAAACAAGGATTCTTATCTGCGCTAACAACCTTCCACCCCATTTAGATGTTCTGTTTCACTTAAGGCAAATTCCAACTATAACACACAGAAAATGACACTGAAAGCAAGAAAGAGATAAAAAGGGGAATTTCCTATCAGTGAGGGTCAAACTGTAGTCACTTCCTGTCTGAGTCAGGACTCAGTCAGCCACTTACATACCTGATATTTAACTCTTTCAGGCAGAGAGAGAACAAAAGGAACACAGCATAATTCGTGTGCTAGGCACTGTACATACACATGACCTGTCTATCTCATCATGTCATATGTCACTTTGGGTATCCTTTAAGGACACCTGCTCCTCTCCCTCTCCCATATGTGGATCTAAAGGTATGTACACACATGCAATAACCATTGTTCAAAACAGCTGATAACGTATCAGCCGACGATTGTGTGTACAATGGCTGCTGATCAGTCTTGCTCAGACATTAAGGATCTATCCTGTCAGATCCTTAACAACCCCCAACACCTGAGCACAACTGATTACACTGCAGTTCTAAACACCGATTGTTGTCCCTCCACCCCTACCCTAGCAAAAAAGTACATCGCTAGCCTCAAGGCTAGAATGTGTT
The DNA here is from genome assembly GCF_040937935.1 of Hyperolius riggenbachi. NCBI lineage: Eukaryota > Metazoa > Chordata > Amphibia > Anura > Hyperoliidae > Hyperolius > Hyperolius riggenbachi. The sequence continues at coordinate 44,026,449 of NC_090657.1, read as the reverse complement.
TCTACAGCATCGTTTCCTGAATTGTCACCCTAGGGATTGTTTCCCTGTAGGCACAACAGGAATAAAGAGGCGCCCTGGTTGGAATAAAAGCATCTAAAAACAGCTTAAAACAAAAAAGGATATGAGGTGGCTTACCTCAATGACGAAACCTTTGTATATCACAATAGATTTCGTCATTGAGGTAAGCCACCTCATATCCTTTTTTTGTTTTAAGCTGTTTTTTTTTTTTTAAACAAGATTTTTATTGTGTTTCCCAACAGACAGGAGATACTATGAACAACACATTAACAAACAGCGTCATTACAGCGACATGCGTGGCATTATGCCTTATTCATGATAACCAGATGTTTGTTTCAGATTAAACGAGTTTCTAATATCAGTATCTCCTACCTCCCCTATACCCTACCCTCCCTTCTGTCATCTCTGAGAGTAATTCAACCAACTAGTCCGCTTATGTGATGTCAAGTCGTCCCAAGGATCCTTGCAAGTGTTCCGTCAAATACCATTTGGTGTATTTAAAGTGTTCCATAAGTGCTCTTATTTCATTATTTGTGAGAGATGCAAGAATAAAGCCTTTTCACTTTTTAAAAAAAGTTGCTGTCTTCTTATCTTTGTGAATGATCGCTTCCAGTCTATCCTGGTTGTATAAATGAAGCAGTTCTTCCTTTACATCCCACACAGTAGGAGAGCTTGGATAGATCCATTTATTGAATATGACCTTGCGTGAGGCTATAATAATCAAATGCGATAGCTTGCTTGGTAAAGAAGTTTTAGTTGTAGTGGAAACGGCATTTTTAGAATCGTCATAGTTGAACAAGAGCATCACCGGGCACAAATCTAGTTGTAATTTACACACCTGTTTTATATATTCTAAGACACTTCGCCAAAATCCTACTATTATCGGGCAGGTCCATATACAGTGAAATAAGTCTGCGTCCTGCAAGGAGCATTTGGGGCATCTCGACGAATAATGCGCAGGAGGGTTTTAAGCTGTTTTTAGACGCTTTTATTCCAACCAGGGCGCCTCTTTATTCCTGTTGTGCTTAGTTTACCCCCACTCACGCAGTGTTTGAGGGGTGGTGACAGACCGCTAGTGGTTCTTACCACAGTGGATGACTGTCCCTTTTTTTTTCCAAGGAGAGCGACCACATCCAGGTCCCGGCTGGGACTACCCCGAGTGGAGTCGGGTTTATGGTCTCCACCTGCTTCATATGGTCGGTTGCCCTTGCAACCCACTTTTGTGAGTAGTGATTTTTCATTCTTCATTATCCATTTTCACATTGACATACTGCACTATTGGGCACTATTGTCTCCTATATTCTTTTCCACAGGGTGCTGAGACACCCCCACCCCATTTCCCTGTAGGCGGCAATTATCGGGTATGTATATTCATCTTGAGGCTAACCAATCTGCCGCGGCACAACTTATCTGATCCAGTGCAAGGTGGTGTATCTGCTTCCCCCCTCTGCATCCATGCTGGTTTGTGTCATATCTTCAGTGTTGCCCCATGGAAAGGAGCTGCCTGCACTGCTGCTGTTCAGCCATGTTCAGTACGGAGTGGTTTGTGTTTTTCCTTTATCAATCAATTGTTTTGATACCTTGTGGCAGTTGAGCTGCAATGGGGTCTCTCACTGGTAACAGGAGGAGTATGAGATAAATGCAGCTGCAGAGCCTTTCTCACAGCTTTAAAACGTGAAGAGCCTGCTGCTCAGACATCAACCGGTGGTAAAATTATTTCCTAGCTGACAAACGTACACAGGACACTCAGTACATGGCTGAAGTGGCCTGTTTACAAGAAACGCCAGCTCATTTCCTCATCTAAAGCAGCTGGTTGGTAAGCCACTGTTCACTCCAGTTTCTTTAGGTTTGTTCTTTGGTTGTTGATGATGCACATTCATACGGGGATCACATCAAAGCAGTTTCCTACATTTTAAAAATAGTTTTTGTTTTGCTATCCATTGCAAAGGGCTTGTACTTTGTGCTTCACAGCAACTACAGCTTTCTGCTTCACAGCAACTACAGCTTTCTGCAGGCATTGCTATATTCTGTCTTGCCCAAAACAGAACTGCACATTGTGTTGAGGTGAACTTTGACATAGGAACCAGCTGCATTCTAACTAGAGATGGCCCAAACGGTTCGCCGGCGAACAGGAACCGGCGAACTTCCGGGGTTTGTGAACATGGAGAACCGCAAACTTTTCCGGAAGTTCGATTCGCCCCCATAGTGCATCATTAGGGTCAACTTTGGCCCTCTAACATCAGTCAGCAGGCACATTGTAGCCAATCAGGCTACACTCCCTCCTGGAGCCCCACCCCCCCCCCTTATAAAAGGCAGGCAGCGTCAGGCATTGGACTCACTTGTGTGCCTGCAGTAATTAGAGAAGGGAGAGCTGCTGCTGCAGAGAGAGCTATAGGGAAAGCTTAGTTAGGCTCTTGTAGGCTTGTTAGCTTGCTCCTTGCTGATTCTTATTGCTAAAAAAGCACCCCTCAACAGCTCTGTTGAGAGCTAATCTTGTTTTTGTGATGTATTTTTTTGTGTGTGTGTCCCACAGACACTTGTGTTGCATAGACAGCCTAGAGGCAGACCCAGAGGGAGGCCACCCGGCAGGTCTGTTCGAGGTTGTGCTGACTTGATTTTGTGCGGCCCTGGCCCAAAGTACAGTGCTCAGAAGAAGGCACATCCCATCAACTCCCAAGATTGTCAGGACGTGGTTGACTAACACAGAACACCTCATCTTCCGCATCCACCAGCACTACTCCAAGTACCACATCTACTACATTTGACATTTCGCAGGAGTTATTTGGTGGGGAAATCACTGATGCACAGCCATTATTGTTACAACAAAATAAAGGTGGTAAGCAAGTTACACCACCTCATATTCACCACCTTACTGGTTGAATTTGATGGACGTATGTCTTTTTTCAACCAAAATAACTATATATATGTCTGAGTTAGACGACACTATGGCTGCTCTTCACAAACCGGTGGATCAGTGGCTGACCCCGCACCAACTGGAGATCGGCAACGTGGTGTGTGACAACGGCAGCAATCTCATTTCGGCTTTGAATTTGGGAAAGTTGACACATGTACCCTGCATAGCACATGTGCTGAATCTCATAATTCAGAGATTTGTGTCTAATTACCCAGGCTTACAGGATGTCCTAAAGCAGTCCAGGAAGGTGTGTGGGCATATCAGGTGGTCTTACACGACCATGGCATGCTTTGCCAATATTCAGCGGAGAAACAACTTGCCGGTGAGACGCTTGATTTGCGATAGCCCGACTCGCTGGAATTTGATCCTCCTGATGTTTGACCACCTGCTACAACAGGAGAAAGCCGTCAAACAGTATTTCTACAACTACAGTCAAAGGAAACAGTCTAGGAAGATGGGGATGTTCTGGCCGAAGTACTGGACACTGATGCAAAATGCCTGCAGGCTCATGTGGCAGTTTGAGGAGGTGTCAAACCTGGTGAGTCGCAGTGAAGGTGCCATCAGCGACTTGATCCCATATGCCTACTTCCTGGAGAGTGCCGTGCGTAAAGTGGTGGATCAAGCTGTGGAGGAGCGTGAACAGGAACAGGAGGAAGAGTTGTGGGATCAATTCTCAGCAGAAACAACACCTGCGGCAGCACAGAGGGAGGAGGAGGAAGAGTCGTGTGGGGAAGAGGAGTCAGATAATGAGGAAGGTATTGTTTTGGAGGAGGAGGATGAGGTGGAAGAGCAACTGCAGCAGGTGTCACAGGGGGCTTGTGCTGCTCAACTTTCCCGTGGTATTGTTCGTGGCTGGGGGGAGGAGGAGAACTTAGCTGACATCACTGAGGAAGAGCAAGAGGAGATGGATAGTATGTCTGCATCCACCTTTATGCAGATGGCGTCTTTCATGCTTTCCAGCCTGTTGAGGGACCCCCGTATAAAAAAACTCAAGGGGAACGCGCTGTACTGGGTGGCCACGCTACTAGACCCTCGGTATAGGCGCAAAGTGGCAGAGATGTTTCCAAATCACCAGAAGGCAGAAAGGATGCAGCACTTGCGGAACAAGCTGGCAAAAAATGCTTTACATTGCGTTTAAGGGTGATGTCACAGCACAACGGAATAAAGGTACCACTGCTAGTAATCCTTCTCCCATGTCCACGCAGGCAAGGACAGGACGCTCCAGCGATCTCATGGTGATGTCGGACATGCGGGCATTCTTTAGTCCAACGCCTCAGCGGTTCCGGATCCACCCTCCACCAACGCCTCAACCGGCAGGTAGCCGACTACCTGGCCTTAAGTGTAGATGTAGACTCTGTCCCAAGAGCTGTCCCAATTTGCCATCCAATTTCTGTCTTGCCCTGCCTCAAGCGTCCTGTCAGAAAGGACCTTCAGCGCAGCTGGAGTCATTGTCACTGAGAAGAGAAGTCGCCTAGGTCATAAAGTGTTCAGTTCCTCACCTTTATCAAAATGAATGAGGCATGGATCCCGGAGGGCTACTGCCCGCCCGAAGACTAAGTCAGTCCCCACACACAGCATCTCTGCCTGAAGGCCGCTTGACTGCCTTCTCCGCCACCACCAACCGGGTCCAGGACTCCAGGCGGATTCCTGAATTTTTAGCTATAATAATTTTTCTAGTGCGTGTAGATGCCTGCCTAATGTTTCTGGCTGCACTGCAGCTGCAACAACAAAACAAAAGGCATGTACATGTGGCAATTCCCCTTCGGGATCGTTACCTTGCCGCGGTGAAGGGGCTTGCGTATCACAATGAAGCAATGACCGACGGCTATATGACTGTGTCGGGGGGTTGGCACACCAAAGATAAGGTTGTTGCTTCATTGTGGACAGACCAAATTCAATCAGCTGGACAGTCACTGTTGTTCTGTCATTGAGCTACCTCAGCCTGGCGACGATATGTGCTTGAAAACCGCGATCGCCTGCACTCTCGCCATGGTGCGCACCAGTCCAGCATGGCTGTCACAACACAAACAGCGGTGCGTTACAGTTTGCGGTGCGTTACACAGTGAGTTTGGTCTGTCATTGTGAAGCAGTACTCTAGCAGTACTCTAATTACACTCCCTGATTGATGTATAGACATGCAAGATGTTTTAAAGCACTTCAGGCCTCACCTCCAATTTAGCATACAATGTGATTTCTGCCCTTAAAACGCTACTGTGCATCAAATCCAGATTTTTCCCCGGGACTTTTGGCGTGTATCCCACTCCCCCATGCAAAAACTCAGATGTTCGACACCTTGAAACCTCTCTTCCCTCACTTTTCCCTCACTTGTGGCCAGCATAAATGTTTCTAGTTTTCAAAGTTCGCCTCCCCATTGAAGTCTATTGCGGTTCGCGAAAGTTTGCATGTTTGCGAACGTTTGTGGAGGTTTGCAAACTGAAAATCGGAGGTTCAAACCATATCTTATTCTAACATGCTGTCCTGTAACAGGCCATTCAGAAAATATAATCATTATGTTTGACCTGCTGGTTTTGATGGATGCCACAGCTTCCTTCCCCTTGCTGCAGTCAAAATGTCAACTGCCAAGACTTTTTAACTTCAGCAATTACCTGGGGTTTCTATCTTAAACGATCAGCTGGGACAGTACAGAAATGCAACTATATAGTTACAGCACAGAATGCATAGTTAATGGTTAATAACACTTTCACGGTACCTATAATAACCTTTACGCAAAGTCTACTGTTATGGTGACTCTTTTTTTTTTTTTTTTGTAAACTTTGATACTATAGAGTGGCAATTACCACCCTATAGTCTCAGCTGTAAGATTTATTTCCAATAATGTTCTATAGCAAGAAACAGCAGAGAAGTTTCAAAGTTTGTGTCTTTTTTTATCCCCAATGCATTGCTGCTAATCATTTTATTGCCACTACCAGTGAGCCGGTTGCATGTTTCACTTTAAATTATGGACGCAATAAAGCCTTTTATACATGCTTGATGAACTTGGCTGAGTTGGCTGTTAGGGGATGTCTTAGGCCTTGTTTACATTAGGCAATGCATATGGCCGTGCGTTTGGGACACAAGCACACCTGATCACCCGCCATCTGCGTTGCTGATCCCATTCATAACAGTGAATGGGATCAGCAATGCACTTTGGCAAAAATGTGTGACAGTGTGATAGCACATGGCGCATTAGTCTGAATGTCAGAAGTGCTCTTTATGCACTTCTGATATTGCTGTCTGATCACCTACCGTATATACTCGCATATAAGCCGACCCGCATATAAGTAGAGGTACCCACTTTTCCCTCAGAAACCCGGAAAACGTGATTGACTCATGTATAATCCCCCTTCCCAGTATAGCCCCCTTCACAGTAGCTAGATGTACCCCCAGTACAAGTCATCCCCCCTCCCCATAGCCAGATGTGCCACACAGACAATAGTTGTCTCAAGACACCACTAGATGGTGTCATAGATATGAAACAGCGAATGCCACACATGAAGAATCCCCAATCATTGCACCTCTGACACATTGCTTGCACGCTCTGCTCCACTGGAAGTCTTGAGCAGCACTCTACACACCATATTGCAGGGGATGAAGGACACGGACACAGCAGGGAGCCAGCTGGCAAGAGCAGAATTTCTAGTGCACAATCCTTACGCTCCTCTGCCAGTAACAAAACCTGCTTCACCATTCATTCTGCTCCACTGACTCGCATATAACCCGAGGGGGTAACTTTTCAGCTCATGTTTTGTGCTGAAAAATTAGGCTTATATGTGAGTATATACAGTACTAGAAGTACTGCTGAAATGCACACGGCAGTGCACATAGTGTGAATGAGGCTTTAGCATAGTATCATGTTCTGTACAGGTGTCCCCCGAGGTCACTTAGAGATCTGGCACATCAGATTTCAGAGACAAACAATTGCATTGTTCCACTCCTTTATCTCGGCAGCCACTCTATTCAGCACCTCGCTGAAGTACTACCTTCCCTGCTGCTGAACAGAGGGCTCAGGTATGACCAAGCAACGTGTCTATATAGCACTACTTCTCCACAGTATTGCACTGAAGATAAATGTCAGTCCTTACTAGCGACACTAATCGTGTGTGTATGCGTCTTAAAGTGTACTTGTAGAGTGAAAGTGTCCCAAAAAAGTACTTGCCTTGAAAAAGGGCAGCCACATCTTCCTCCACCGGCCTGTTCCAGCCCTGTCCCGTCCACAAAACCATTGATTACCCCTTGTCGACGGCTCGCATATGCGCAATAGCACAGACTCCATCGAGCTCAGCTATTTCTGTGGCTCCATGCTACTGCGCAGGAGTACTGCTGCTGCGCTTAGGAGGCCTCCGCACTGGAAAGGCAACGTGGAGGGAGAAGATCCCTCTCCTGAGGTAAGCCCTGCATCTAACTTTTACATTTTCTGATCTTATAGGTTTACTGTAATTCTGCTGTATTTGTTATAAGTTATACACTGACACTTTCCTGTGATGGGGCATGCATTGCAAGCATTTTCTTTATATACCGGTACTTCTCAAATATATTTAATATCATTTTAGGTTGCAATATATGCGTGTTGTTACAGGCTACCGCTCATATCAAGTATGGAGATAAGTCGTGTGTAAATAATCGCCTTGTAATATAAAATCTTTGCCATGTGTTCCATATGTGAATTTGTGAACTCCTTTACTTGTACGGATTCTGGAAGGATTGAACATTAGTTGTGATCAGAGTTTGCCTTGTGAAATGCTGCCCATATGGAATGCACAGTCATAGGGACCATATGTTGTATTTTCTCTGTCTAGCCTCTCAATATACGCCATAGGTTTGCAGCTGTACTGATTCTGGAAGGATTGAACATTGGCTATGATCAGAGTCTGCCTTGTGAAATGCTGCCCATATGGAATGCACAGTCATAGGGACCATATGTTGTATTTTCTCTGTCTAGCCTCTCAATATACACCATAGGTTTGCAGCTGACATTCATTATTGCAACTTTCCATCACAGAGGATGTTCTCCTGGATTTACAGCCATTTGCTGTCATTTTCCTAATGAGATGTTGATAATTATCTCCATGGTGTGTGTTTGCGGGATATTTTTATCCCTGGAATCATGAGCTTCATGCAGTGCCTTTATTACTTCCAAAACCAGTAAATAGCCGCATTTCCCCTTTTTAAAGACCCACTGAGGACAAGCATAACATTTTTGCAGTCAAAGGAAACCTGTCACTGTTTTTTAAGCAAAACTCTCTAAAACCTGGTGTGCATTTTGTGTTTCTTGATGCTTATCCTCCATGTGCAAATGTAATTTATCTTTCTACTTAAATGACAACTGACCTGAGAGAGATATGTGGAAACTGACCTATGTATTACCCTTTAAAGGACATAATACTATGGATGCTGCCATATTTATTTACTTCTATCAACAATACCAGTTGCCTGCAGCCCTGCTGATCTATTTGGCTGCAGTAGTGCCTGAATAACACCAGAAACAAGTATGTAGCAAATCCAGCCCGATCTGACAATAGTGTCAGAAACTCCTGAGCTGCATATGCTTGTTCAGGCTCTATGGCTAAATGTATGAGACAGAGTATCAGCAGTATAGCCAGGAAACTGGTATTGCTTGAAAAGGAAATAAATATATCGGACTCTATATCCCTATTGCTTCAGGTGTCCTTTAACCACTTAAGCCTAACTGGACGAAAATTTTCGTCCAGTTAGGCTGCGCGAACTCCCGTGGGTCGCGCGTGCCCCCGCGCCCCCCCCCCCCCCGTGCGCGCCCCCGCTGCTGGCCGCTAGCCCACCGATCAGTGAAAGGGATTATAAATCCCTTTCGCTGATCGGACCCCCCCGGAGAAAAGCCGACAGCGTCTCTTCAGACGCTGCGGCTTTTCCGAGCTCTGGTCTCCTTTCTTCTGCCTGGGAGCGAGATCGATCGCTCCCAGGACTTTTTGATTGTGGCCATCTTGTGGCCAAATAGCAAATTACACCAAAAACACCCAGTATTAAATAAACACATTTAAATACTTTAAAAAAAAACCCTGTTTACCTCCCACACCAAAAAATACCCACATACAAGTTTAAATTAAAAAAAAAAAAAAAAAAAAATTACAATAATAAAAAAAAAAAAAAAACATAGTTACCTAAGGGTCTGAACTTTATATGCATGTCAAAGGAGTATATCAATATGATTTAATAAATTTATGGGCTTCTAAATAGTGATGGACGCAAATTGAAAAAATGCACCTTTATTTCCAAATAAAATATTGTCGCCATACATTGTGATAGGGACATAATTTTAACGGTGTAATAACCGGGACATATGGGCAAATACAATACGTGAGTTTTAATTATGGAGGCATGTATTATTTTAAAACTATAATGGCTGAAAACTGAGAAATAATGAATTTTTTCCGTTTTTTTCTTATTCTTCCTGTTAAAATGCATTTACAGTAAAGTGGCTCTTAGCAAAATGTACCACCCACAGAAAGCCTAATTGGTGGCGGAAAAAACAAGATATAGATCAATTCATTGTGATGAGTAGTGATAAAGTTATTGGCAAATGAATGGTTCATATTTATCGAATTTCTGTAAAATTGGATCATTTTATTGTATAGTGCGTGGTCACCTTTACATTGACGTGTAATGGAAAAGCGGACACAACTGAGTCAGTGGGCTCTGGCCCTAAAAGGAAATAAATATGGCAGCCTCCAAATCCCTCTCAGGTCAGTTGTCCTTCAACCACTTCACAAAATACTAATGTTTGTAACATAGCTAGAAAACCTGTGTTCTCCATTTACTCCATGTATATAAATCAATACCCTGTATGGCGATAGCTGTGGGTGTTTTTTTTGTGCGGATTTTCCCTTTTGAAAAGGTTAAACCAATTGGCATTTCTTGAGCTGAGAATGCCCCTTTTTGTATGATGTCATGCTTGCATTTTTGAAATTCATTGGAGGCAGGCAGAATTTTTAGTATTATCATTGCTTCCTGCTTGAGCTGTGGTTAAAGCAGTAGGATCAGCCATACTATGCCAGGGAAAAAACACATATATAAAGTAGATAAATACTTGACCTACTTACATAACATATGTACTGTCCACATTTTGATTTCAGTGAATGTTATATAGCAAATGACGAGAATTCTGTTCCTGGTGGGGGCCATGTCTTTTGCCCACAGTTAAGGCTAACTCCAGTGATGAGCAAATCCGATCCGGATGCTACTCGGATAGTAGCTATCCAGATTTCTCCCAATAATGCACTGCGGCCTGGGCGGGGGATTTAATCCTTACCTATCATGACGTCTTCTTCGTCCGTCCCTCGGCGCCTCCCACGATGCGCTCCACTCCGGCGTCACGTGACTAAAAAACACTTCCTCCTTCCGGGTTGAAGGAGGAAGTGTGTAGTCACGTGACGCCGGAGTGGAACGCATCGTGGGAGGCGCCGAAGGACGGACGAAGAAGACGTCATGATGGGTAAGGATTAAACCCCCCGCCCAGGCCGCAATGCATTACTGGGAGAAATCCGGATAGCTACTATCCGAGTAACATCCGGATCGGATTTGCTCATCACTGGCTAACTCGTGATGTCATTTCTGCCCTTTTCTTTTTTTTCTTGTCTCCTCCAATCGCTGAGTCGCCTCAGCCTTGCTTGTGAACACAAGTGAGTAGGGGATTAGGTTTCAGATAAGAAGCTGGCAGGGAAATAAAGGGAAGAGGAGGAATAGAGTATAGATAATAAGAACCCTCAGCATGCAATTCTTTGGCACGACTACTAAAGGGCCAGTGTTCCTTAAGGATGTGATAACTCCAAATCATAACAGCAGAAAAAGTTTTGAATGCAGGATTAGCATCTTTATCACTTAACAAACTGGCGGTTAATTTTTTTTGCCAAATTGGCAAAAAAACTTTATTTTTTATTTTTTGTTTCATGTAAAGCTACCAGAGTGGTAGCTACATGAAACACCACTAGAGGGCGCATGTGTCCCTCTAGTGCGATCGTCGCCGGCATCTATAGCAAACAGGGGAACGCGTATATAACGCGTTCCCCTGTTTGGCTTCTCGCGACGATCGGGATGACGTCATGGACGTCAGCCGACGTCCTGACGTCAGACACCTCCGATCCAGCCCATAGCGCTGCCCGGAACTCATTGGTCCGGGCAGCGCAGGGCTCTGGCGGGGGGGGCCCTCTTTCGCCGCTGCGTGCGGCCGATCGCTGCAGAGCGGCGGCGATCAATATGTGCGCGTGGCTAGCAAAGTGCTGGCTGCGCGCACAGCAATTTACAGCATAAAAATCGCCCCACCAGGGGCTGAGATCTCCCCCTGCGCGGCATAGCCCGAGCTCACCTCGGGCTTACCGCCAGGGAGGTTAATACACTCAGACCAGTTGCTGTTGAAATTTGATTTTTATGGTGACAATACCGCTTTAATACACTGCTTAATCTAATAGAGGGCCTTGCTGCTTTGTCATGCATTGCTATGAGCTTGCCAAACACAGAATATAATTGTTTTTTTTTTTTTTTACATTTCAAAACTATTAATAAAAATTATCATGGCACAGTCGCATCCAGTGGATACAGTAAAAGAAAAAAATGTGTGAAGTAAACATTGATGATTATTCCAAAGGTTATATTAATAACATGAGTCATTAAAGTGAACTGAAATGAAAGGTATGTGGAAACTGCAGCCAAATAGATCAGCAGGGCTGCCAGTCAACTGGTGTTTATTAAAAGAAAATAAATATGGCAGCCTCCATATACTTTTCGCTTCAGGTTCTAAGTGTATTTAAGTGTATGAGATGGTCATAGTCATCTTTATGACTGAAGTATGTTTGCTAATATAGTTGTGAATTATACTTCCATTTTCCTCCTAATTCTGAAGTGAGCAAAAAAAAAAAAAAAGAGGGACTTACTCTTCCACTATACTATTCTTTACTCCCCTATTTTACGATTTACTTTGACAAATCCCATATTGAAGATGTAAGAACGGATAGAAAGAGAGAGTAGAAAATAACTCTAAGATAAGGACTACTGCATAAGTCGTAACAAGGTCTGGTCTATTCCATCACTTGTAGCTTGCTGATATAAGGAGACCAAGCCATAATATATTCTGCTTTATCCCGTGACAATTTTTAGTGATTTGATCCCTGGGATTGAATCTGAAGCTAACTAACTTGTCTGACTCATCAACTGGGGTAGTTTGATTTAAATAATCACTACCCAAATGTCTAATCTGGGTGGGATTAATAGTTTGCCACATTGCACTCTTGTCAACTCATATATGGCTATCTTAACTCATTGAAGTGATTTTCTTCTGTAAGACCAGCTTTTAAATCCTTGATTCTGTACATATGTAAGATCCAAGATGTCACTTTTTGAAAACCTGCAGAAGATCACCAGGAATTACTTGCTTATACGATAAGTACATTATTTTCCTAAAACGGACCATTTACATTAGGGTTGCGTAGTGCTATCAGTGCAGTCTGAGGGAAGATTGATACGATGATCATGTTGAAAATGCATTAAATTAACTAAAAATGTTTGTTTTTACTTAAAAAAGATTTGATAAATTACTTACTGCTAAATTTCTATCAAGAACTATCAACCGCATCATTCTTTCTTGCTTATTGCTGTACCTTTATATAACATACTCTTTTGATAGTAAGTAATAAAAAAAAAAAAGGTAAAAAGTAACCAAACTCATTTAGGTCCGGTTTACAAGGGCATTCAACAGGTGTTAAACAATGGCCATGGCACGCCAATAAATGGGCAACGCTTCTTAAATGTCGATACAATTATCGTTTACCATCATCGTGCAAATGTCGTGCTTGATCTTGTTTTCCATGATCTCATTTAGTGCTGGAAACTACATGCCGCTTCCAGGATTGCCTGAGTGCAGCACTTTCGTGTCCCCCTATGGGGTCAAAATGCAGTGCAGCTATTGGATAGGAGGAGCCACTGAAGGTTGCCAAATGCTTTTCTGCTTGCTAGCAGAAAAGCATTTTAATGAACCGCTGTGCCCACACTTCTCTCCACCAATAAGTTAAAGTTCCTCATGTACATTTAACACAGTCCCACACCGGAAACCTTTACCACAATTCACCATACTGTCAAATTTATAATAAAGTAGCATTTTTGAAAATCATTCAATTTATATGTGTGAGGGTAACTTGTGTGTGTATTTAGTGGAAACATTTAATTTTCTAATCTTTGTGAAAATATCAAGGAAAGTACAGCCTCAGTTACTCTATCTTTAACCACTTGAGTACCGGCGGTCTCTGCCCCCTTTAAGGACCAGAGACCGCTGGTACAAGGAAAGGTGGAATAGCGGCAAATACCAATGAATCCTTGCACTTACCCGCCGCAATCACCAACATTGCCACACGTCGGACCTGGGCCACCCACTCTGCCGTCTCTATAACTGCGGAGTTCCGGTGAGCCGGTCAGGAGCCGCTTTCATTGGATCCTGACCCTGCCTATCAATATAAGCCAATGGGAGCGGCTTATGTTGATAGAGAAATCGGAAATCGGCTCCTGACCTGCTCACAGGGCTCTGCCGCTATAGAGATGGCAGAGGGAGTGTGCTGCGGTGGGGAGACAGCGGCAAGATCATTAGGAGCGACGGAAGCGGCGAGAACACGCAGCGTCGGTTGATTGAAATCCTGGCAGCCAGGTAGCCATCAAAACAGGGCGTAGATTTTAAACATCAAGGTCCTAAAGTAGTTAAATTCCTTTGATCCTCAACGTCTATAAATGTGGTTTGAAAATGTTTAGCAAGAAAGCTTTTGTGTATTTTCTAGATATGCATGATAAAATGCAAGCCATACACACACGCCAGCAGAGTGGTTTAATGCAATGTACACAATTCAGGACACATGACTCACCTCATGCTGTTGGCTGTCTTTAGATTAGATGTTCTGAGACACATACAGCTGATCAGGTGGCCAGTGGAAGGAGCTTGCTGGAATAGATGATGAATTTTTTCTAATAAAATTGGCCCATTAGAATAATTTAGATTCCAGTGTTTGTCTAGCAGTAATTATGTCGTTGAGCAGATTCGGTGGGGCGGAGGCAAGCAAATTACAGCATTTATATGGGGACTCGAGGACCGTCGGGAAAATTGGATATCATTTCATATGCAGGGACATGAGTTAAAAGGCTCTTTAAAGAAAAAATGATAAAACTTGACCTAGTGAATAAAACCATTTCATCAAATTAAATGGCTTTTAAAGTGCTTGTCAATAGACAGTTTATAAACAATACATAAAATTCTGCATTTTATCTCTATGGACTTTTCCTATTACTGGAAATTGTGGAGTTAATGGCTTATCAGCCCTATCGGTGCTAAAAACCTAGAGACAAATTGCCTGGAGTTATAAGAAGGCTGCTGTTTGTTTAATGATCGTACATGAGAACTGTTATTGGGACAAACTGACCAGTAAAACTGCATTTCTTCATTCCTCTGGGGTAATTTACTAAAGGAGATGTTCTGTGAAGGGCAGTAAGGTGAATCTTGTTCACTTCAAATGTCCAGAAATCTGCTGACAAAACCTCTGCATGTAACTGGATGTAGCATTGTGGGAGACAAAGGGGGCATAGGCTCTGTGATGTGAAGGGCAAAAGCAGAATTATGTGAGGCAATAGGCAGCAGTATGTGGGGAGGCTGCATGATGTGAAGGGCAAAAGCTGCATTATGTTAGGTGCATGGGCTGCAATATATAGGGGGGGGGGGGGTGCATGATATGAAGTGCAAAAGCCACATGATGGGGACAAGGGCTGCATTATGTGGGGGGCATAGGCAGTAGTCTGTGGGGATGCATAGGCTGTATTATGGGGGGAAGCTGCATGTTGTGGGTGGGGCAAAGGTGGCATTATGTGGAAGGGGAGCATAGGGTGCATTATTTGGGGGGACAAAGGCTACATTATGTGGGTTCTGATGCACACCAATGCCTATGTCTGGCCTGATTCACTGTTGACTGCTTATATGACGGTTTTTGTTGTGTGAGACCGAATGGAGAGAAAGTTTAGTGAGTTTTAGGATATAAGAATGTGTAGTTCTCTATTTTATATTGTTGACCTTTACCTAAAAGTTTTTTTTTAAGGGAGGGGGGGGGGGGGGAGTCCATAAAGTAATTATGCTATTCTAATGTTACTTGAAAATTATGCATGTCTTGTTTGGCTTGCTTGTGACATGAGATGTGTGTATACTGAATTCTCAGGCTGTTTTTTCCTGCTTTCCTGAGAAACACTTGGTGGCCAGAATGTCCCAAATATTAATGCAACCAATTTCGGCCCACAATTGGTTGCGTTGTCGGTCGGGCATGCACTTGACAGCACCGATTTTCATCCAATTCTGATTGTAACTGAATTGGATGGTCGATCGGCCACCAAGTTGCCTGATATTTGGCCATCTTAAATCTGTAACCCTAGATACCCATTTCTAATTTGAGCTGATCTATGTTGCATATAGTATTGTGAGAGGAACTGCTGTATCAGTACAGTAATGTAGCAGAAGCCAGAGGAAAGAATGTGCTTATATCTATGTATGGCCGGTAAAGGCTGCGGACATGTCCGCTGCTATTTCAGGTGGCAACAAAGGGAAGGCACTGCGACTCTGTTTCCATTTTCTCGTTGTTGTTCCTCTCTATAAATGTGCTGCTCTCCCAATGATTTATAGTATTCCCGAAGTTAACGGCTGTCAAATTCCCTTAATTTGAATGGTAAACAATGCCTTTCATCTTCCAACACACCTGTATGTTAAACCAGTTTTGACATGCTGTGGAAATGTGGTAAAAGCTTGCTAGGGCATGGCTCCCTGCTCTATTGTTTCTTGCAACTATGTATATGTAGAACCTGCGTTCTCAACACATAATACACATACCCCAGCAAGGACCTTACTGGGTACAGGTGGTGCTTAAAGCTGTCATAGTAAATTTTGAGATTAAAATTATTTACATATAACGAAGCCAGAAGAACTATGTATGGTTAATTAAAGAGTTCCTAAGGCCTCGTTTCCACTATCGCGAATCCGCATGCGTCTTGCGTATGCGGATTCGCATAGACAATATATGTGAATGGGCCTGTTTCCACTTATGCGCCTGCTGGAGCGTTTTATTGTGCAGAGAAAATCTGCACGGAACACCCTGCAGAATTCACCTGCGTGTGGAATGCAGGCGAATCGCACACAATGTATTTAATAGGGAAATCGCATGCGTTTTCCCTATGCGTTTTTGCCGCGCATTCGCATGCGAATTCGCATAGGTACCAAAGTAAATTCACACAGGCACTGACATGGTTAAAATCGCATATACCCTCACCTATGCGAATTCGCATGCAAATTCGCGGCAAAAACCGCATGCGGAATCGCATCCGCATGCGATTTCATCAGCGGTGGAATCCAGGCGATTCCACACCGCAATAGTGGAAACGAGCCCTATGGGTAAATGACAGAGCCTATTGTGAGTGACTGGCTCAGTCTTAATGATGATGGATTGGGGGGGTGTCTCAGGCTTAAGTACATACCTTATCCAAAATATCCGGATCACAGGTGATGCTCTGCCCCAGGCTCTTACATTTTTACCTTCGGTACTCTTTAAAAGTGTCAAATTTAGTTTGAAAACAATTTTTACACTGTTAAGTGCTCCTAGCAAATGTGTCTGGGTACCTGAGATGACACCCTACTTGGCCCACAAGGTCCTTAATAAAAGGGTACATGCTATAATAATGTTGAGAAACACTGTTTCTTTATTTTGGATTGTCCTATGTGCCCATGTCTTGTAATATTGTACAGCACTATGGAAGACGATGGCACTGTATATCAGTAACAATAATAAAAAAAACTAGTATTTTGGCATTTCCTGTAAGAAAATATCATTGGGGACTACTTTTATTTGTGGTTTCTTAGCGTTACTTTTGATAACAAGATTCACTGATTCGAGTATTGCTCCTGTTTTTTTTTTTTTTTTTTTTTTATAGTTTAAGCCTTCTCAAAAGTTCACCGCACCAATTTGGTAGAAGTCATTTTGTGAGGCTATCATTATACACATCCTTGTAGCTCCTTGCAGCGCAATGATAACTTTTTTACCATTGGATTGCTGACTGGCGTATAGAATGCTATCACTGAGAGATTACTGCCTGTGTGCTTCTGAATGTTTTTATTTATTCAACTATCTGATTATTCACCAATCTTCAAAATGTTCTGACTTATTAGATGTCAGTCTATCTGGTTCCTTCTAACTGCAGAACTATTCCTTATATAGGGATGCTACAGCGAATGGTGCTGTGCAGAAAACCAACTGAACATAGACAGTCCTATGAAAAGGAACGCTAAGGGTACCACTGACATGCACTGAACATGATTTGATTAGGTAAACGGATGAGAAATTGCGTACATAAAAAGGACACAAAAAACACCGACTGCACAAAGCCTAAATAAGTGGATTGGCATTAAAAAATACTTTATCCTGAATATGATGCTCTTTTTATTTGCACTACCACATTTGTTATAGGATTCGTTTCAGGAATTACTCCCTTCATCAGATTATTACAAAGGGAATCACTTCTGAAGGCCAATTCTAAATGTATTAGTGCAAATGATAAAAAAGGGCAAATAAATAATAAAAATTGACAATCATGGCAGTGAAATATATTTATAGTGTTAACTATTTAATAACTTGCTCTATTTCAGACATATGACCATGTTAAAGAGAACCCGAGGTGGGTTTGAAAAATATTATCTGCATACAGAGGCTGGATCTGCCTATACAGCCTAGCCTCTGTTGCTATCCCAAACCCCCCTAAGGTCCCCCTGCACTCTGCAATCCCTCATAAATCACAGCCACGCTGCTGACAAACAGCTTGTCAGAGCTGGCTGTGTTTATCTCTATAGTGTCAGTCTGCTGCTCTCCCCGCCTCCTACAGAACTCCAATCCCCGCCTGCATCCCTTCCCTCCCTGCTGATTGGAGGGAAGGGACGGGGGCAGGGACCGGAGCTATGCAGGAGGCGGGGGAGCAGCTGAGACTGACACTACAGATGTAAACACAGCCTCACAGCATGGCTGTGATTTATGAGGGATTGCAGAGTGCAGGGGGACCTTAGTGGGGTTTGGGATAGCAACAGAGGCTGGGCTGTATAGGCAGATCCAGCCTCTGTATGCAGATAACATTCTTTAAACTCACCTCGGGTCCTCTTTAAGGCTACAGAGCTTACTTGTGGGCTCCTCTCTTCAGTTTTCTTTAAAGTGAAAGTAATCTGATGAGACAAACAATTGTTTTTATCCTCCTACTCCTAAAAATGTTTATAGATATCCCATGGTTTTATTTTATAATTAAACATTTACAAAGTATATTGAATGTTATATTCTCTGCTTAGGTGCAGCCCCTAAGTCCTAGACTTAAAATACATTAATTATTGACCTTTCTCTCTCTCTCTCTCTCTCTCTCTCTCTCTCTCTCTCTCTCCCCCCTCAGAAAGTCAGAACTGGAAGTTGTATTCTGGCAGGAAAACTTTTAGGCTGGAAATTGCTTATCAGTTAGGTCTACTATATTCCCAAAAAGGTACTGACAAGACAGAATCTGTCACTTGCATGCCTGAAAATTAACTCTTCCAGGCAGCAAAATTAAACAAGAAAAACAGCCTGGTTATTAACCACTTCCCCACCACAGGCTATTTCCCCTTAAAAGCCAGAGCAATTTTCACACTGCACCTATTCATTTGTCAATAATTTTATTGCTACTTATCACACAAATTAATAATTAACAGGAGTACACACAGTGCAGTCTTTAGGTCACAATAAGCTCCTCTGGCTTTAAAGACTGCACTGTGTGTACTCCTGTTAATTATTGCCTGAAGAAGCGGGAATACACCCGTGAAACGCGTTGTGCTGTATGTTGGAGTATATAAATAAATGCGTTTGTACTAAAACCGACAGTATAATGTCTGCTTCGGGGAAATGAGTCCACCACCACCTTCCGAGGAATTTTAAAGTTTTTAGGTATTTATTCTGTTGGTGCCTCTGTTCTCCTTACAAATATCAGCATCCACCCCTGGTGGAGGGGTTGAATTCCCTTTCTTCTCCTAATCTACAGAGAGCGACATCTTAATCCTGAGTGAGGACAGGTCTAATCTCCTCACCTGCCAACACAGTGGTTGCCTAATTGGTAACCCAGACTTGTGAGTATATCTATCATATACTTTTCAATTTATCCATCACCCAGTTTACTACACTATATCGGGCTTCCAGTGTCCCTCCTTTTTCTTTTATATATTTTTTATAAGCCATCATTGTTTTATTTTTATTAACAGGTGTTTTAACTATAGCAGAGGGAGAAAAAAGGGGTTAAGATTATTGAGGGAATGTTTACATTTATTTTAACAGAGCTGTGTGTGTGTAATCTTATTTTTTGGCCACCAGATGTCCCCACACTACTATCCTGTGCACTGAACAGTATACAGGAAGTAGTGTAAAACTGTAGTGTTTTACTTTGATTTTGTGATTGACCATCAGCATTTAATTGATGCTATATGATCATTCACTACAGCGACTCTTAACTGTGAATGGTAATACATGTTCCTAGTTCCTATTACCCGATCAGTTCTCGGGTGGGGGGGAGCCTGGGTGCGTGCACGGGATGGAACTGCGGGATACGTGGATCTATGCCTCATGTGCTGAAGTGAACTCCACAGGGGTGTAGACAGATGGTACAGCGGTGCTGTACCAATTCATGTTTTGCATTGTACATCCACGTGTTTATCTCATCATGTCACATGTCGCCTCATGTACACTCTAAATCTGTACATTCATTTTTTCTCTTTGCTATATCCTGCTTCTTTATACATGAATAACGTTGAGAGTCCGAGTCCCAAAACTACGAGAAGGGGGAAGAAGATATTTAAAGGATACCTGAAGTGACATGATGAGATAGACATGTGTATGTACAGTGCCTAGCACACACAACTGTCGTGTCCCTTTTTTTCTTTCTCTGCATGAAAGTGTTAAATATCAGGTATGTAAGTGGCTGACTTAGACAGGTAGTGACTACAGTGTGACCCTCACTGATGAGAAATTCCAACTATAAAACACTTTCCTAACAGAAAATTGCTTCTGAGAGCAAGAAAGAGATAAAAATGGGAATTTCTTATCAGTGAGGGTCACACTGTAGTCACTTCCTGTCGGAGTCAGGACTGAGTCAGCCACTTACATACCTGATATTTAACTCTTTCAGGCAGAGAAAGGAAAAAAAGGAACACAGCATAGTTATTTGTGTGCTAGGCACTGTACATACACATGTCTATCTCATCATGTCACTTCAGGTATCCTTTAAAGGTGGAGTATAGTCACTTGCAGTTCTACTTGGGACCTCCTTTTTTTTGTTTTTTTTGTTACACATACTAACATTAAATCAATTAACAATGTACATCTCCGTAAGCTCAGCTGTGTACCACATATTGAGTGTTTATATCTGTTTTTGTTACTGCAAAAGAATATGCTAAAGCACATTAAAAATGTAACAATATTGAAAGGGAAGAAAAGCTAGATAGGTGTGCAACGGGAATATGTGACTACCTTGACCTGCAATTTTGACGTACATTCTTGTCTCTCATTTCCTTCCTGATCTCAACCAATCAATAGAGAATTAGTGACAGCGGGTTCCCAAAACATCTAAAGCGCACATTCTTGCTTTTCATTTCCTCTCTAATCTCTACCAGTGACCGCTGACTCATTTCACTCTTCCTAGCTGTGTTAAGTGTTCTTTAATATTTATAAAATCTCCAGGTAAATAAATGTGTCAGTACATTTCATGATGTTTCTTTTAGGATCGTTGTTAATCTCTTTCTAACTGCCTAGGTTTTTGTTTCATTCATAATTTATGGGGATGTGCAATTCCCTGGCCAAGGAAAAAGTGGAATATGCTGTAGCTGTTTAGTTAAGTTGGCAATATTTTAACGCTTAATTGTTTTTAGAATTCTTTTTGTGTGTTTTGGCTGCCACCGAATGAGATGTTTAAGCAGGAGGTGACCTGTGGAACAGATGGTTTGCAGTTAGTGGTAGAAGAAAAAGCCTAGGTTTTAGAAATAGTCATAAATATTGAAAATGGCTTCTGTTAAGCCGGCAGAGGTAAGTAAGCTATAAAAATGCAGATTGCATTAAATGTTATGACTTGGAGTAAAAGACAGTTTGTCCTTATCTAATAAATGTATTTAGAGTAGAACTGAAGGCACCCTTTCTACTGCTGGTTCTCAGTCATAACTACATGTGATGGAGCCCCAGAGAGAAATAATTATAGTCCCAACACAACAGTCTCCGAACTCCATTTTAAATGCAATGCTTCAAGTGCGATTTAACCCCACAGCATATTCCTTTTCTTAGTCATTGGATAGGAATGTCTTCAACTGAACATTTGGCTTTATCCTGCATAATAATGTAAACTTTAACCTCCCTGGAGGTAAGCCCATGCTGAGCTCGGGCTATGCCGCCGGAAGGCACCGCTCAGGCCCCGCTGGGCCGATTTGCATAATTTTTTTTGTTGCTACACGCAGCTAGCACTTTGCTAGCTGCGTGTGCAATGCGATCACCGCCGCTCCGCCGCTATTCGTCGCGCCGCGGCTGCCCCCCCCCAGACCCCGTGCGCTGCCTGGCCAATCAGTGCCAGGCAGCGCTGTGGGGTGGATCGGAGTCCCCTATGACGTCACGACGTCGGTGACGTCATCCCACCCGGTCGCCATGGCGACGGGGGAAGCCCTCCAGGAGATCCCATTCTTTGAACTGGGACCTGGGGCTAGGGGGATGCCGCTGAGCAGCGGCTATCATGTAGCAAGACCTTGTCTCGCTACATGATAAAAAAAATAAAAAAAACGGATTTGCTGCCCCCTGGCGGATTTTTAGCAAACTGCCAGGAGGGTTAATGTGAAGTACAACAAAGGATATCCCATGATTAAATAACAGCAAGCCAGAAAGAGTACCGGTCTTAAATATTATCCACAACAGAAACCGTATATACTCGCATATAAGCTGAGCCATGTATAAGCCGAGGTAACCATTTTTCCCTCAGAAACCAGAAAAAAGTGATTGGCTTGCATATAACCCCCCTCCTTAGTACAGCCCCCCCTCCACAGTAGCCAGATGTGCCCCAGGTACAAGTCAGACCCTCTCCGCATAGCCAGTTGTACTCCAAGGATGATACAGCTGTCTCTCAAGATGCCACTAGATGGAGTCATAGATATGAGACAGCGATTGCCACACAGGAAGAAACCTCGATCATTACACTGACACGTTGCTGGCACGCTCTTCTCCATAAGGCAGGAGACACATGTAGTCTTGACACTATGTTGCAGGGGATGGGGGGGAACAGACACAGCAGGGAGCCAAATAGCAAGAGCAGGATCACTAGTGCACAATCCTTACGCTCCTCTGCCAATAACAAAACCTGCTCCACCATCTGTTCTGCTCCACTGACTCGCATATAAGCCGAGGGGGTAACTTTTCAGCACATTTTTTGTGCTGCAATAATTAGGCTCATACGCGAGTATATAAGGTACATCAGCAGCACATATATGCAAACCTGTAGAATGCCACAGGGTCTTATCAAGGCTTCTGCTACCCACAGTCACTATTCAGCCTAATGAAAGTATTTACAATAGGCTATACAATATGTTGCAATGGAGAAGTGTGGACACTCTGCAGTAGAAAATGCTACGCTGCCTTTTTGTCTCCCGCATGAGGATAATGTCCTGCTGAAAAGACATGAAAAGGAAAGCCATCTAGAACACTACAGAGGAATCCTATCATGGCTCTCTAGAAGAAAGACTTGGCTACAGTGGGCACTACTGTGGCCCCAACCCCACTGTGTGGACTGCATCATTGTGGAGCCAACATTATTAAAGTATTAGAGGCACAGGATCAGTATAACAGCTAGATAATGGGTATTGTTTAATAGAAAAATACACATGGTAACCTTTATTTCCATCTCACTAAAGGGTGGCTTTAATTTCTCCCAGCTTGAGGTGGGGTTTCTGCATGTCCATTCAGCCTTCAAATCTAAATTGTCTAATTCCAGCCAACCTGAGTCTGTTGCCCTCTGCATCCCGGATCCTTAACCTCCCTGGTGGTACGCAGTTTCAATTGCTGCGTCCGCAGGAGGGATTGTAACTTTAATTAAAATGTTTATTTTATGTTAGCTAGCACTAGGCTAGCTAACTATGTGGCCCAAGTCCCCCAGCACCTCTCTGACCCCCCCCCCCCCCCCAATCGCTGCCGGTTATATTTACCCGTCCGCGATCCCGCAAGAGCCGCAGCTTCCCAATTAGCTTCTCTTGTCGCTATGGCGATGATCGGACATGACGTCATGCGCAGTTCCGATCCTCCAGGCAAAGCCGGGTGCTGATTGGGAGGCTGCGCCATCGTGGGATCTCAGGTGGGTACATATACCGGCGGCGAGCGGAGGGGACTGTAGGGAATTGGGGTGCATAATTAGCTAACCTAGTGCTAGATTAACAGTATGTAACACATTTTATTTTAAAAAATCCTCCCTGGGCGATTTGATCCCCTACGGCGGCTAGCCCGACACTGTGTCGGGCTTACCGCCAGGAAAGTAAAACAATACATGAGCAAAATAAAAAAAAATCAGATTTGCTTTCCTGGAGTTTCCTCCAGCCCCTAAAAGCCTATGTGTCCCCCGGGGCACTCTGATCTGTGCCAGTGTCCCATGGTCCTCTCTGTAGCGGCCGCTATGGTTGCTATGGAGGGGCCACTGGCTGGGAGCAGAGCTGCTACGAGCGACACATAGGCTTCAAGGGGCTGGAGTATTCGCTCATGTATTCCTTAACCACGTCACCCCAAAGACGTTTTTACCCCAACGGACAAGAGCGATTTGCCAATAGCTTAATCACTACTAATCACAATGAAATGATCTATATCTTTTTTTCACCACCAATTGGGCTTTTTGGGGTTGATATTTGTTTTCAGCAATTACTTTATTTTCTATGCATTTTAAAGGGAAACCAAGGAAAAAATGAAAAAAAAATACTTTCTCCAATTTCATCCCCTATAGTTTTAATATTAACACTGCTACTGTGCATAAAACCCACACATTTTATCTGCCGATTTGTTGGGGCTATCACAAGATTATAATTATGTCCCTAGTACGAAGTATGGTGACAATATAGTATTTGGAAATAAAGGTGTGTGCGTGAGTATGTACCTGGGGAGCTCCCAGCTTCATTAGCTTGATGTTCACATTTCTGCTCTTGTAAGTCTAGATCATATAATACCCTTTATTAATTTTGATTCCTCTGTGAACTGCGACTACATTCACATTCTCACAGAACGATATGGAAATTATGTGGAGGCTGTGCGTGAATCCCTTGTGCGTGCGTGCAAGACTTTCCCTTCAAATGATGTGAAAGAAGCCCCCAGTCTGTGTCTGGCGGAATGCTGTGTGACAGCACTGCCCCTACCTTGCCACCTCCTATGGCTGCTTCCATCGTGACATTTCAGCATAACTATATGCATGCGTCCTAAAGGGACACATTATGCATTATACATGTGCATGCAGAGCAGCTGGTAACACATTAGGGGACATTCTCTGTGCCATCATAAAAGACTATGGATACAATTATGCTTTATTCCCTTGTCAGTATGTTTAGGTACTGGTACAAAAGGTATTAACCATTTTTTTTTTAGCAAAACAGCATTCAAACAGTTAAACACAGCACTTTGTCCTGCACGGGAAAGCCCTCATTTGTCCCTCTTCAGGACTGATGTACAGATCTGTTAGTATATGTATTTTTGTACTAAAAAATGTTTGATGCTAAACTTTATTCCCGTCCGTTAAATTGATTTCTTTCTTTCTTAATGGAATAGGACAAGAAAACAACAGTACCTAGCAGTAAATGCAGCAGGGCAGACACACCGGAGCTGGAACACAGAGCAAGCACATCCGCAGTCTTGTTATATCCAGTAGAATAGGAGAGACAGGGCACCACTTCTTAAAATCCCTTTATTCCGGTGGGTGAAATAGCAGGTACATAGCAGTGGGGGTAAAAAGTACCTGACAACTGTTTCGCTGGTTTAAACCAGCTTCTTCAGAGGCAGAAAGTACACTTTGCCTCTGAAGAAGCTGGTTTAAACCAGCGAAGCAGCTGTCAGGCACGTTTTACCCCCACTGCTATGTACCTGCTTTTTCCCCCACCGGAATAAAGGGATTTTAAGAAGTGGTGCCCTGTCTCTCCTTCTATTCTACCTGATTTTTTTCTTATTTCCATGTGTTAATGTGAAGAAAAATGAACCAGGATAGAAAGGGCCAGTGTGATTTTTGAATTATAAAACATATTTTTCTTAGGAAAATGTTATGGTATGCATGACTAGGCGTGTAACGATGGCATGATTAGAGGTGTGGCAGGGGCGTGGCTTAATTATCCCTCTTTCTTAGCTCAGAAAGTTGGGTTTCATGCTTTGGGAACTTGTAATCAGTGCTGAGCCAAAATTACGCATTAGCGTAATTACGCATCGTAATTTACTACAAATGCACCGTAAGTGTTACGTGTAAGGTTACGGTATTACACGTAATTAATTACGCGTAGACCGTAAGTTACGTTATTATGTGTAACAAATTACGCGTAAGACCGTAAACTCCTTTTGAAATTACACAGTCTGCCGTAATCGCGTAATATTACGCTCCCGTATAATATAAAAAAGCCGCCGACTGTAAGGGTTAATAGCAAAGTCCCCTTAAATGCTAAGAGCCTCAAGTTTGGAGAATATATTAAGGAGATCAGAAGGAATAAGAGGAAATTTTTTTTTTCAAAAAGACCTTATAGTTTTTCAGAAAATCGATTTTAAAGTTTCAAAGGAAAAATGTATACATTTAAAGACCTGCCGACTTTAACGGTTAATAGCAAAGCCTGCTTAAAATTTAGGAACACCAAATTCCCAGGGTATATGAAGGGGATCAGTGGGAATAAGAGGAAATTTTTTTTTTTCAAAAAGACCTTATAGTTTTTGAGAAAATCGATTAAGTTTCAAGGGAAAAAATGTCTTTTAAATGTGGAAAATGTCAGTTTTTTTTGCACAGGTAACAATAGTGTATTATTTTCATAGATTCCCCCAAGTGGGAAGAGTTTTACTTACTTCGTTCTGAGTGTGGGAAATATAAAAAAAAAACGACGTGGGGTCCCCCCTCCCAGACCTCTTTAACCCCTTGTCCCCCATGCAGGCTGGTATAGCCAGAATGCGGAGCACCGGCCGCGTGGGGCTCCGCACCCTGACTATACCAGCCCGCATGGTCCATGGATTGGGGGGTCTCGGAAGGGGAGGGGCAGCCAAGCTTTCCCCATCCCCTCCGAGCCCTTGTCCAATTCAAGGACAAGGGGCTCTTCTCCACCTCCCATGGGCGGTGGAAGCCGCGATTTCCTGGGGGGGGGGCTTTCATGGTGGCATCTGGGAGTCCCCTTTAAAAAGGGGTCCCCCAGATGCTCACCCCCCCTCCCAGGAGTAATGAGTATAGGGGTACTTGTACCCCTTACCCATTTCCTTTAAGAGTTAAAAGTAAATAAACACACAAACACTTAGAAAAAGTATTTTAATTGAACAAAAAACATAACCACGAAAAAAGTATTAATACTTACCTGTCCCTTTAAATAAATGATCCCTCGCAATAGCCTCGGAAATGTTCTATCAGTTACAATGTAACAAAGTTATTACAATGTAACAACTTTGTTACATTGTAACTACGCCACACCCGACGTCACTCGCCGCTCAGCCGCCGCATACACTTACGCATCCTTGCAGGACGCTAAGTCCCCGCCGGCTCCCGCTGTCCACCCCGCCCACATCTGTCACCCACATGTGGGTGACATGTGGGAGAGGCGGGGAGGGCAGCGGGAGCCGGCGGGGACTTAGCGTCCTGCACAGACCCGACAGAGCTCTGGGCTATATAGCTCAGAGCTCTCTAAGCATCTTTGAATTTGGGCTCCAAGGAGCCCCATTGGTCCTTAGCAGACCAATGGGGTTCCTTCAAATCAGAAGGAACCCCATTGGTCTGCTAAGGACCAATGGGGCTCCTTGGAGCCCAAATTCAAAGATGCTTAGAGAACTCTGAGCTATGTAGCTCAGAGCTCTGTCGGGTCCTGCAGGACGCTAAGTCCCCACCGGCTCCCGCTGCCCTCCCTGCCTCTCCCACATGTCACCCACATGTCACCCACATGTGGGTGACAGATGTGGGCGGGTGGACAGCGGGAGTCGGCGGGAACTTAGCGTCCTGCAAGGACGCGTAAGTGTATGCGGCGGCTGAGCGGCGAGTGACGTTGGGTGCGGCGTAGTTACAATGTAACAAAGTTGTTACATTGTAATAACTTTGATACATTGGAACTGATAGAACATTTCCGAGGCTATTGCGAGGGATCATTTATTTAAAGGGACAGTTAAGTATTAATGGTTAATTAAGAATATTAAAGGACTTTTTCGTGGTTATGTTTTTTGTTCAATTAAAATACTTTTTCTAAGTGTTTGTGTGTTTATTTACTTTTAACTCTTAAAGGAAATGGGTAAGGGGTACAAGTACCCCTATACTCATTTCCCCTGGGAGGGGGGGTGGGCATCTGGGGGACCCCTTTTTAAAGGGGACTCCCAGATGCCACCATGAACCCCCCCCAGGAAATCGCGGCCTCCACCTCCACCGCCTATGGGAGGTGGAGAAGAGCCCCTTGTCCTTGGATTGGACAAGGGCTCGGAGGGGGAGGGGAAAGCTTGGCTGGGGTTAAAGAGGTCTGGGAGGGGGGACCCCACGTTGTTTTTTTTTTTTATATTTCCCACACTCAGAACAAAGTAAGTAAAACTCTTCCCACTTGGGGGAATCTATGAAAATAATACACTATTGTTACCTGTGCAAAAAAAACCTGACATTTTCCACATTTAAAAGACATTTTTCCCCTTGAAACTTAAAAATCGATTTTCTCAAAAACTATAAGGTCTTTTTGAAAAAAAATGTTTTCCTCTTATTCCCACTGATCCCCTTAATATACCCTGGGAATTTGGTGTTCCTAAATTTTAAGCAGGCTTTGCTATTAACCGGTAAAGTCGGCGGGTTTTTAAATGTATACATTTTTCCTTTGAAACTTTAAAATCGATTTTCTGAAAAACTATAAGGTCTTTTTGAAAAAAATGTTTTCCTCTTATTCCTTCTGATCTCCTTAATATATTCTCCAAATTTGAGGCTCTTAGCAATTAAGGGGGCTTTGCTATTAACCCTTAAAGTCGGCGGCTACCTAACATTGATCCATGCGTCAACTTTTCCGCTTGGGAGCATGGCCTTACGCATTAATTGCTAGTAGGAATTTACGCGTAAGACCATACCGTAACAACCTGCATTACGGTATTCTTACGCGTAATTGCGTAAGGACCATGCGTAATTACAGACATGAACCGTAAATGTCTACGCCGTAACCGTAATTCCGTAATGCGTAATAGCGTAAAATTACGCGTAATGATCCGTAAGCGTAGTTTTTTCCATTACGCCCAGCACTACTTGTAATTTGTAAATGGACAATATTACTTGGGCACAAAAGCAAATATGGTAACTGTATGGGTAATAAAAACCCTGACATGACATTTTTATTAAATGTTATGTCAGGGTTTCAGATCACTTTAAGAAAATAATCTGTTTAAGAAATACTGTACTCATATCCGTTTTTTGCAATTCATGTACCTTTTTTGGATGACATTTAAACCGGAATTTTTTTCCCCCCTGCAAAATTTGTGTGTCCAGTCTTGGTGTTAAATGAACTTTTGAAAAGGCTTTTCTTAAGCTCTGACTACATTAAAAAAGAGAAATAAGAAAAAGTCTGTTGTGCAAAAAGGTGGCTCTATTTTTGGTTTTGTCAGTTAAGTTTTAGGTTATTCAAACTCTCTCTCTGATCTGCAGACAATTAGTCTTGAGCACAGACTAACACAAGTGAATATGCATTATACAACAACATACAGCCACTCATTCCATTTATTACTTTGAATAGGGCAGCATTGCACAACTCCTGGAAATGTATATGTGAAAAAAATCACAGGCAATTCTGTAGACTCAGCACAACATACAACTGTAATGGTGCCCAGCGGCGCTGGTTTGCTCCATAGTGAATGATCCATTCTCTATGGTGAACAATTTGGGGTAAAGTGAATGCAAGCACAGGTCAGATTGATTGAAAAATATAATTAGGCATTGCTGGAAATAAAACACCCAGATACAGCACTCCTATACAATGGATAAACACATTTTAGCATAAAAATGCTCATATAAAATGATGCAATTCACTACTAAAAAAAAGCTGGCAAGCAGTGTCATACACCAAACACAGTCCGTTAATTAACAGTCCTAGGTGGAGCGCTATTCCATGATATGTGCACCATCAAACAAATAACAAATACTAAGTAGGTGAGCGCTTCAGGCAGTGCTTGCTTTACATGTCAGTCTACACAGTGGGTGTTCCCCCTTTTTGTAAGGACTCGCCAGATGTTGCGGCCGTTAGGGCCCCCCTGTACACTTCTGGGGTATTGGCCACCCCACAACCTCTCTGGCAATCCTCTCCCGTCACCTCCATGGCTGTGTGCAATAAAAGAAACTCCTCATCGTGTAGAAACCGTAAGATTTATTCATAAAAAAATATATATTAAAAAGCCATAATACAAATATTATGGCATACCAGCATCTCCCGTACTATTACGTATACAGTAACGCGCTCAACACACGTGCACGTGGATTGCAGTAGGCAAACCTGCACTTAGCCAACATGTGGGTAGCCGCCGATGACCTGGTCTAGCTCTACACCACAAAGTGCGGTCGCCGGCTGGTAGCAAAAAGCGAAAATGCCCGCCGTAACAGTACGGCCGCGTCAGACCTACGTTCCGCTCTGTGACGTCACTTCGTTACTCCACCCATTGCTGGAAATATTTCAGAACATCTTAGATCTAGTAATGTATTTCAACCCTCAAGACCCCTTATACTTTACAAAGATGTGATTCTGAAGTTTGCCTCACTGTTATACATTTAAGCCTTATACATGTGTACAAGAACTGTGGACTGGGAGAGATCAGGAAGGGATCCCAGGCAACAGTTTCAGGGCTGATGCTTTACAGACATGTCTTTTATCTATAGAATCAATCGTTTTATTTAGCCAACTAAGTTTGCACTTAGAAGGAATTTGACTTTAGCTTGTTACAGTACCTACACATTGTTTACTCCCTTTCAGACTCACAGTATGCACTTTGCAATGATCTTTGATATGTTGTGCATAAAGTGTTAACACTTTTTCATTAATAAATTATAAGAATAACTGCAGCAGTACCAGATTGAAGAAATTGTCTTGCAACCTGTGTTTTTTTTTTGTGCCTAGAGCAGACTGCGTATGCATACCGTGGACTCTTGATTACATTAGTCACAATTTACATTGTAGTGCCGACGTTGCCCTTTCTTTGTTATACAGCTTTTTTTTTTTTACATTATTTTCTCGAATTTGAACTAGAGTTAGAAGGTCCATAATGAATGTACCCTTGACACACACTGTTACCTTTGTCTTAATGGTATGTGTGTGTACTACGTCAGTACCTTGATATGTATTTGTGTAATACAATGGCCTCAATTCACTAAGGGCAGCTCGGTAAAGTCGTTTAGGTCAGTGAAATACTGCATTCTGTAATTTACACTTTTCCAAATTCACAAAAGATTTTCCTAATGAGGCAGAGGTTTGGTACCAGCTGTGGTGCAAGTCTGACTGGAAGATGTGAGTCTGTGTGCATGAGTCGGGGTTTTCTATCCAGTGCATCCCCGACATCTCTTTAGATGTGCTGCAGCCACCAGGGGGGAGCTCTTCTGTATAAGAGTTTACAGATTTTCACATCTTAAAGTGAACCTTAAGCCTCCTACTGGCCGCAATAGCAGCATAGGGGGCGATATACAGGCTGGGAACGCGAACAATCACTCGCGTTCCCATGCCTGTTGGCCGGTGACGGCCAAACCGGAAGTGTTCGCCGGCGGGTCCAGAGGCATTGGACCGGAGCTGCGGGGGCACCGATCGGCTGCAGGGGGCTGAGGGAAGCCCCAGGTGAGTTAATCTAATTTTTTTTTTTAACAGGCTTAAGGTTCACTTTAAAGGGCTGCAGAAAAGCCTCATAAGTCTTTCCACTGCTATGTGAGAGTGAAGAACCACCTTCCAGGTTGTCGGGCCAAATCAGCTTGAGAAGCAGGGCTTGTGTTGATCTTCCTATTGGCTGTCTATCAATATTACCGCACGGAGAGAGTAAGTTATCAGCTGTTCAGAAAAAAATGTGCTAATCTTTGGGAAATGCAATTTCTTTACACTTCTTGAGGTACTTACCACACAAGTCGGTCATTTACCTCACTAGTCAGTAATTTTAACTTTGTGTGCAGTAATAGGTTTAGTGAATTGGAATTTTGGGAAGGTCAGCCTTTTTCAGCAGTACCAAAAGCGGTAATGCTTAGTGAATTAAGGCCAATTGTGTCCTCAATTCATAAAGCATTACCTCATAAAGGCTGTTACCGCATGAAAAACTGAAATTACCGAGCAGTGGGAAAAATTACTGACTTGGCTGTAGTTACCTCCAACACCTGTCAGTAAATTGTCAGCAAATGTCAATCCATAAAGCCTTCAACAATCGGTAAGCCAGACGATAATCACCGACACATCTGGTGAGGTCTTAACAGTGCAAAGTGCATGGAACCCGAAGTCTGTGCGAGTCATCTGTGCGGGGAGCCGAAGTCTCTGCAAGTCTGTGCAGGGAACTGTAATTACAGCTTGTAACGAGATATCGCCACATTACTGCTGTACCGCTCAATGGGCTGCTGTAATTTACTGAAGTTCAAAGGCAGCTGTGAAAATCTTTATGAATTGGCACACAAAGGTCTAAAATATCGAATGCGGTATTTTCCCTCTTAGATTTTTTTACCGCACTGCTTCTTATGAATTGAGGCCAATGTGTCTAATCTACAAGGGTTATCCTGGCACTCCCAGCCATTTCACTCTGCATAGTTCTTACTGTCGCCAACCACTTGTCATTTATTCATGCTTGGTACCAGCCATCAGCCAGGGTTTGACCAGCTTTAAGAACCGTGATGCAGCCACAGACAGGAAGATTTACCGCAGTATGTGAAAAAACTACCAAACAGATGCTGTAATGAAAGTGTACATTTTGAAGGTGTTAGCCTTGGAGATGTTGCTTGCAACAGCTTTCAAATGCTCAATATCTGTGGTGTTAAAGAAGTGCTGCTAAAGGCAGGCCATATGTTTTGTATCTGACAAAATCTTAGATTTATCGTATGTTGAACTCACACAAGTGCTTGTTTCCCTTCGAGAAACTGTTGCTCCGAATCTCATAAAACAAGCCCCATAATAATCTATGGGATTGCTGAGGACAGTACGTACAGTATGGGTGGTCATAAGTGGTGATAGTTTGGCATTACAGCTAATGAACGTTTGGAAACTGTCACATCAGCATATTAAGCTATGTAAGCACAGACCAACCTGCAGTATGATTATCATGTGACTTCAGTCTGTAGGATTATAATCAGGCATGTGTATGAATGCAAAAATTTTGACAAACAACTGATAACAGGCAATTTTTCTGATCCAACGGTCGGATCTATGTTGGTCTGATATCATGCAATTGGTGCGTGTGTACAAGTTGTTTGAAAGACTTGTACTTGTTTTGAATGTGTAGTCTGTTATTCCTATTGCGTGCACAGTATGTTAATTGAGTTGGTTATTTAGCCGTCTAGACGGGTGGACACAGAGGTTGTGAGGTTCATCAGGTTGTGTGGTTTGTCATGTTGGTCGTGTGGTTGTGTGCATGTTGGATGTGTGTACAAGCCTTTAGAGGCAATGAGTACTTAAAAGTGTTTTTTCAGTGTTTTCTCATCACATCATGGCTTCACTTTGGTTCCAAATACATGAGGATGCCAGTACCGAGCGCAAACAAACTGACAAGAGGTTAGTAGGTGATGGAGGTGAATGCTGGGCTCTGTGACAAAACCTTATTTTTGGAGATTTTTTACCATACCAATTAGGAACATTTCCAGCTAATCGAAACCGTGGCCCCACTATTACTGTAAAAAGGCTGCACACACTTTTAAAACCGTAATATAATCTTATGCAGACAACACTAATCAGAGATGAATCTCATCACAAATAAACCACATTTTTGAAAAATACTGTATTAAAACGTTTTCATGAAAGTATAACACACCATCCCCCTTTTGCACTGACACATGCAAGGGGCAAAATTAATAAGCATATTAACATATTCCATTTATACTGCCATTTATCATATTTCATATAATTGTGATATTACCTCACTTTAATGTGTTGCATTATGATGTTGAGTGTAATTTTATTAAAATGTTTTTATTTGTTTTGTAATTCATATTATCTTTCCCAGAAGCATATTATGTACCTGATGACACAATTATAATGCTGTGAAATGTCGTATGAAAAAAGGATTTCTTTTCCATGGATACAGTAGAGTTGCCTCATCTTTGAGGAATGAAGTCCATCCTCCAACCGGTGCAGTCCTTTTCAGCGCAGGATGATTTGGGCACAGCCGGCGCCACCATAGACTATAATGGGAATCACATCTACAGCGGCGCTCAGTGAGGAACGTCGGCGCCGTCAGAAGACTGAGCTGAAGTTGCTTAAAAAACACAATTCGGCCTCCAGCAATCGCTGGAAGCCGAATTATATAATTCCCCCACTATGGCGGCCTGGAGGGGGAATCTTAATTAACAGGGCCCGGACTTGTGAAGAAGCAGGATCAGCCATATACCGGCTGTATCCTGCGCCCAAGTCTACCGGTGCCGATTTCATATGTATGCCCTCCAACAAGCTTTCATAACTTTTAAAGTTTGTAATACGCTCGGGTGACTCCATAACTTGTAGACTTGTTTTTTTTTGGCCTTACTGATCTGTGTACAGAGTTACAAACCCAGTAATGAGAGGCTTCTGTCTGTCCATAAAGCCCTCTTCTGACTTCCTACATCCAGCAACCCATATCAAGCAAGTAGATTTTTGGATCTCATTTGCAAGAGTAGGGATGGTCGGAATGACAATTTCCGATTCCATGGTAAATCCGCATTCCGTCATGTACCAATTACCGATTCCGCTTTCCGCTACCAATTTCCGCATTCCAATGCGGAATTTCCGCCTGACTTTAACATCGATTTTCTCAAAAACTATAAGGTCTTTTTGAAAACTTTTTTTGCATCTTGTTCAGAAGATTCTGTTTAATAAACCCTGAAAAGTTGGTGTTTCTAGGACTTATAGGAGCTTTGCAGTTAACCGCTAAAGTCGGCGGATTTTTACTGTAATGCAAAATGCAGAAAATAGGCAGATGCAGATTTTCTGCATTTTACATTACAGTAAAAATCCGCCGACTTTAGCGGTTAATAGCAAAGCCCCCTTAAGCCCTAGAAACACCACATTTTCAGGGTTTATTAAACTGAATCTTGTAAACAAGATGCAAAAAAAGTTTTCAAAAAGACCTTATAGTTTTTGAGAAAATCGATGTTAAAGACGGGTGGAATTTCCGCGATTTCCGGCGGAAATTTCCGCGATTTCCGGCGGAAATTCTTGCATTACCGATTTCCGCATTCCGAGTGCGGAAATGCAATTTCCGATCGGAATTTCGGAAATTGCATTTCCGCGGAATCCGAATGAGCATCCCTATGCAAGAGTACAAAGGCTTGCTAAAGTTAGAATGGCTCCTGTCACTTCTGTCTTTTCCTTCTCCCCCATTCTTTCCCCATCCCGTGTAGCTTTTCAGCCTACTAACCTTTTTAGTTCAATCAACCATTTGGGTTCACAGAAACAGAGAATACTCTTTATTGCAATTTGTCCTATAGAAAATAGTCGCTTGTATTTTGCTGCCCATCTCAACAAATTGTAAATTTGTTATGAATATTTTCTATTAAATATTTGTTTTCTGTAGTATTAGTAGCACATTAAGCATACTGAGTAGGATGGATAGTATTATTATTATTATTTATATAGCACCAACCGCTTCCTGTCAATAGCTAGATGTGTGAAAGGCCAGGAACTGGTTAGAGGTTGAGCGTAACAAAAAAAATTCTAGGGACTCCGTAACAGGTTTGCTATGAGGCCTGTGTCACTTGTAGTCACCACACTGTAAAAAATCCAAAAATAAAATGCGTGTTTTTTTATGAATGTATTTATTTTTCTTTTTGTCGAGGCATAGACTCTGTAGCTGAAGTTGTGATGTCAGTGTGCGTTAGTGGAATGCTGACATAAATCTGACATTATTGTCTATGATTTGTGCTCGCCCCATAGCACAGTACAAACATCAGTTGTGTTGTGGAAAGTGAAGTAACCCTCGGTAAACATTCACAAATGGCCTCTAAGCAGATGCCAGTATTTGTAAACAGATCTCTTAATGGCTGCCATGTGTTGCTGTATTTTCCTCCTTTATGTCTTTTTGTGTAAGCCCTTGAAATCTCCCCTATCAGACATGAAGCAGGCACTTGAATGAGCAGTCAGAGGCCATCAGCTGTTCTGTGGAGGAAACGCAGCAGCAGATGCTCAGGGCAGCAATCCCTGGGGTTCAGGCAAAACAAAAGATAGGGGTCCGAGGCTAAAAATAATGCAGACAGACGGCTGAGGATTCCTGCAGGACAGCTCATTAGGAAGCATTCCATTGCACAGGTTAATGAAGGATTCCAATGTTTTTGTCTATGGAATAACTGCATGCCTCTTCTACTATCTACCCTGTTAGCTTTATGCATTGTGATTCCAGTGTGCCTAGGCTTTTTTAATTTGTTACCAACCTAGAGTGATCAAATAATGTACACCTGAATATTGCTTGCTGTAAACAACCCCCACACCTGATAGAAAAAGTCAGTTTGGCATCTTGCAGCATGTCTGATACATTTGACCAATTTTTGGATTAAATTGGTCAAATCGTCAGTCGGGCATGCTTGTGGCAGCACCGATTTGCTTCCGATTCAATAATAATAGTTGAATTGAATGCTCGATTGGACGCACAGTCAATTGATGAATGGGCACCTTAACCGCACTTAGTTTTGCAGTCCCAACAGTTTAGCAGTTTCAAGACTGCTTGTCACTCGGTTGTCCCCTCCAGAGGCAGGAAAGTGATCAGCTGTGATAGGCTGAAGCCTATCACAGCTGATCGCGCTGATAGGCTGGCGGAGGGAGGGAAAGGGATAGAAAAATAAATGAAGTAAATTTATTTAAAAATAATAAAAATATTTGTAAAAAAAAAAAATAAACATTGGGAAAGCGATCACAGCCCACCAACAGAAGGCTCTGTTGGTGGGGAGAAAGGGGGTCACTTGTGTGCTGCATTGTGCGGCTCTGCAGTGAGCCCTTAAAGCTGCTGTGGCCAATTCAGTGATAAATGGCCTGGTCTTTAGGGGGTATAACACTGTGTTGTTCAAATCTGGGTTTCCTTATTCAGAAACCTAGATAAGGCTGCTTCAAGCAATTCAGCACCAGGGTGATCTGAGTGTGTCATGAATTTGCACTTCACATCACACTTCGGGCTCCATTCACAAAACCGTGATGAATGCTATTACGGCCGTGATAAGCTTAGTGCGCGTACAGGTTTGCGCGCATAATAGTAAAGGTTTGTGCGCATTAACTTTCACGTTCACGCGCTAACATATGGGTTAGCGCGTGAACGGGTAAAGTTTATGCGTGCAAAGCTGTATGCGCGCTGCCCCGCGCGCTAAGCTTATCACGGCCATAATAGCATTTATCACAGCTTTGTGACTCGAGCCCTTCATGTGTCTCTGTTTCCTCCTTCCTGCTTGGAAGGAAGGCGTCTCATGACTCTCTCCAACCGTGATTGTGCTGATCTCCTTTGGCTGAATCTGGGTTACCATATTCGGAAACTCTAACACCACCACTAACCAGGATACCACCATAAGCCCCCCTCATTGCATTGCCCCTTTCTCCTGACTGTGCTCTGGTGGTGGGCAAGAGCCTATTGTCCATAACATTGGGACAAGGGTGCTGAGCAAAAGAAGGCAGTTCTGTTTTGCAAAATTTAACAGTTTTGCAATAAAAAATACTGCATTTTTTATAGGTGCTTTTCTGTGAAATGCAATTGTGGAAACATATCTGAATTGGAGCAGTAAAGAAATCCCGTACAAAGAAAAATCTCCTCATTGTACTCATTGCAGACTTTCTGAAAGTGACAACTGCCTGGCAGTCATGCTCATCCTCTGCTGTAAATAAAGTGGTAAGATGTATGCTGCACAGATTTTCCCCTTTGTCATTCTGATCTGTTGGCTTTATGGCTTAGTGCTTTCCTGAAGCATGCAGCCACCAAAGTCACTATGAAGTCAAATCTGTATATTTGTTCCACATCAGTTGCTTGGAAAGTGTTTAAGCAGCTGGATCAGCAGAACAGGCAGAAAACTAGCACTTTTAAAACAAGAGGTCAGCCTCCATATTTCATGTAGTACAGCTGAATATACTGTAAGTATAACTTAAGAACATAAAATTCCTATAAAGCATTTGACTTCTGGCAGCGGTGAATGGATCAGTGCACACAGCATTTTCATGCGTGTTAACAGAAATTATTTATGAGGGTTAAGGACAAAGGGATGCTGTCCATATTAACTGTGCCCTTCCAACCCCATCTTCCTAGGAACTATCAGGTAATGCTCTTTATCTCTGATGCTATTTCATCCATAATCTCATCGCTGAGCTTTAAGAGACCAAATCCTTACTGATTGCTTCCTGACCTCGTTAGTAAATACAGAACATAAAAATTGATGAGATGAGACTTTGTGCAGCCATATGCCAGTTTCTCACTCTAAAATTAGAAGCCTTTTTTTCTATTTTGAAGCATGTATACAGTTACCCAAAGTGTTTCGTCTTCTGCCTCACTTTCCTCTTATAAATAATGCATATCTGAGAAATAAAAGCCCAAATATTTTTGGTTTCCCTTAATGTTGGTTATGTGAAAGTAACCAAGATTTTATTTGGGAAGATATTCCACCTGCTGCAGTGCGCTCCAGAAATCCTCACCTGCTGATGTCCTCTAGTTCAGTGTTTATCAACATTTTATTGGTAAAACCCTGTACTCACCAAGTACTCCCTAGCATAGTAAACATTATCACAAGTGCCCCTTGACAAATGTATATTTAATCATAATACATTATTATTGGTTGTAAATCATTTCCAAGCATTTAATATTGCTTTTAATTAGCTAAAATATTGATTTGGTGTTTAACCCATTCGCGTTCCGTCGTTTTCACTTGAGAAATGTTCACCTCCCATTCATTAGCCTATAACTTTATCACTACTTATCACAATTAACTGATCTATGTCTTGTTTTTTCCGCCACCAATTAGGCTTTCTTTGGGGGGCACATTTTGCTAAGAGCCACTTTACTGTAAATGCATTTTAACAGGAAGAATAAGAAAAAACGGAAAAAAATTCTCAGTTTTCAGCCATTATAGTTTTAAAATAATACATGCCTCCATAATTAAAACTCACGTATTGTATTTGCCCATATGTCCCGGTTATTACACCGTTAAAATTATGCCCCTATCACAATGTATGGCGACAATATTTTATTTGGAAATAAAGGTGCATTTTTTCCGTTTTGCATCTATCACTATTTACAAGTTTAAAATAAAAAAAATATAGAAATATTTCATCTTTACATTGATATTTAAAAAGTTTAGACTCTTAGGTAAATATTTACATGTTTTTTTATTGTAATGTTTTTTTTTATATATTAAACATTTTATTTGGGTAGTTTTGGGAGGGTGGGAGGTAAACAATAGGTTTATAATGTAAATGTGTGTTGATTTTCATTTTTTTTTACTTTTAGTTGTAGTATTACTTTTTGGCCACAAGATGGCGGCCATGAGTTTGTTTACATGATGTCACTCTAAGCGTAACACACGCTTAGAGCGACGCATGGGGGAGGTAACAGCCAGAAAAGACGCAGCTTCCGAGAGAAGCTGTCGCTTTTTCAGCGGGGGAGAGGAATCAGTGATCGGGCACCATAGCCCGATTCACTGATTGCCTGGTTAACGAACCGCGGGCCGGGAGCGCGCGTGCACGCGCGCGATCGGCCGCGGTAGCGCGCATGGTTCCTGGACGTAGTTTCTACGTCCAGGAACCAAAATAGGTTAATTAAGATTTATTATTTTCTAAAACTCTAAATTTGTTATTCTTGGTTAAGTATATCAAGCCTGAGTACCCCCTGCAACCATCAGACGTGCCCCCTGGGGTACGCGTACCAAACGTTGAGAGCCTAGGCTTTAGTTCACATAGCCCTCTTCAAAAGGTAATTAAAGCTTGAAGGTTACATGAAGTGGGAGGGATATGGAAACTGGCCTATCTATTTCCTTTATACCTACTTAAGGACCTAAGTAGTAGAAATCTACACCCTGTTTTGATGGCTATTTGGCTGCCAGGGCATAGATTTCTCTAACTCACCGCTGCTGCGTGCATCCGCCGGTTTCGCCACTCCTGCCGATCTTACCGCTGAATCCCCGACTCCCGCTGCAGCTCTCGCTCTTTCCGCCGTTTCTGTACCAGTGGTCTCTGGCCCTAAAGGGGGCAGATACCGCTGGTACTTAAAGGGAACCTAAACTGAGAAGCATATGGGTTTTTCATTTAAAATAATACCAGTTGCCTGACTCTCCTGCTGATCCTGTGTCTCTAATACTTTTAGCCACAGCCCCTGAACAAGCATGCAGATCAGGTGATCTGACTGAAGCCAGACTGGATTAGCTACATGTTTGTTTCAGGTGTGTGATTCAGCCACTACTGCAGCCAGAGAGATCAGCAGGACTGCCAGGCAACTGGTATTGTTTAAAAGGAAACATCCCTATCCCTTTCAGTTTAGGTTCCCTTTAAGTGGTTAAACAATGCACATTGCCTGGCAGTACTGCTGATCCTCTGCCTCTACTTTTCAAATACTTTTAGCCATAGACCCTGGACAAGCATGCAGATGAGATGTTTCTGACAAGTTTACCTCCATGCTAGTTGAGGTGTGTGATTCAGACACCACTGAAGCTAAAAAGATCAGCAGAACGCCAGGTAATTGGTATTCTTTAAAAGGAAAAGAATATGGCAGCCTATATATCACTCTTGCTTTAGGTTCCCTTTAATTTCAGGAGCCTGCCAGTTACTGATCCCCCTATCTAATCACCCCTTATACTTCCTTTCTGGGATCTTCATCAAGCATTATTTGTGGTTCATCTTACACAAACCTCTGCTACTGCCTATACTGATGCTGCAGTGGAGTGAGGTCATAGTGATTGTTCCCACACACCATCCCACAATGCCCATGTTGTATCACGGTACCTCACACTCATGTCATGCCACACTCTAGGGTTGGAATGGGCGAGTGGCTGCTGCAGTGATGCCCTCTCTCCCTCCTTACTGCCTCCAACAGAAACGACCAAGAGTGCTGTTATGTGTCTGTAGCAGTCATACCTTACTCTGAAGGAATCGGACTAGCAGATGCTGCATGACATCATTGTGCACAGGATGATCCAACTCTCCTGATGTAATGCTCAGCAATACATTGAGGTGTCTTTACACATGCGAGATTCTCAGCCAAGGTGGCTTGAAAGGCCACCTCAAACGAGCTGCATCTAACGTGTGTAAGAGGATTATTATACATATATGTGGTAAATCTGCTCAGCGGCAGGGATGCTCGGATAGTACTTTTTAAAATCCGAATTGATCTGGATCCGCATATCCAGATATCCGGATCCGGTTCGGATATCCGTATCCAACCTTTTTTAATATCCGCGTGAACGCGGATATCCGGACGCATTATCCGCGGATATCCAACCTATTCGGATATCAGGATAGACAAACCGAAAGTGCCTTTTAAAATGCTTTAAAAACGTTTTTAACCTTCAAAAACACCTTCTATCCTCTTACTCTCCACCTCTACACCCTTCCTCCCTTCTTCCCTCCTCCTCAGGAGGATCTTGTCTTCCAGGGATTTGTAGGATGTCAAAAGCAAGCTCACATACATTGGCCAGGAATCAAACGCAGGTCAACTGCTTGGAAGGCACCTATTCTCACCACTATGCCACCATTGGCCGGGAATGAAACCCAGGTCAACTAACATTACAGGCTGAAGCCAGCCATCTCACTCATCTCTTCAACTACAAGAAAGGCCCAGGAGTAGTCTTAGCTACCGTAATATCTGTTACGGCAGGGCCCTTATTACACTTTCTCTTACAGGGCTATGGAAACGGTTTTGCCCATGTGATAAAGCGAGGTGCAAAAAACACAAAAGGCAAGGCCATCTCTGGGTGGGCTTGAACCACCAACCCTTCGGTTAAAAGCCAAATGCACTAACCAATTGTGCCACAAGGACTATGTGTATGTAATTGCTGCTAAATGGCTATCTGAGGTTTTCTTCGGACAACTGTTGAACACAAAAGGCAAGGCCATCCCTGGGTGGGCTTGAACCACCAACCTTTCGGTTAACAGCCAAATGTACTAACCAATTGTGCCACACACACTGCACACAAGTGCTGCTAAATGGCTATCTGGGGTTCTCTTCGGACAACTGTTGAACACAAAAGGCAAGGCCATCCCTAGCAGGAAGGGTTGCAAGGCCACCTAGCTTTTCATCCTTCCCACCCTTGCCCTGGAATCTTTCAGACTTCAAATTGCTGTCCTTTGCTGTGTGTTACACCAGCATCATCCAGGGGGGCACATGATCTTTCTGATTCTGAAGTCTTGAATTGAATCTTGTAAGCAGTTTCACCATGTGTCCCACTGCTTTCATCTAGCAAATTAGGCAAATAAGCAAGCTCATTTTTCTCTTGGGTATATCACAATGGTACATGCTAGGCTGGCTTCAGCATGTAGTGCTGTCGGTAGTATAGTGGTGAGTGTAGCTGCCTTCCAAGCAATTGACCTGGGTTCGATTCCTGGCCAATGTATGTGAGCTTGCTTTTGACAGCCTACAAATCCCTGGAAGGCAAGATGAGAGAGAGGAGGAGGGAGGAGTGTGTGTGTAGATGGGACTTTTTGCCACCGAACTTGTAATTTGGATATCTGGGAGAAATCTGCGGATATCCGGGTCGGCTGTCAAACTATCCGCAGATAGCTATCCGGATTTCTGCCCAACTATCTGGAATCCGGATCCGACCGGATAGTGTAAAAATGTTTGGATATCCGGCTTACCCAGATATCCAAAATCCGGATGAGCATCCTTGCTCAGTGGTAGCCTTTTCAGATTGCTACATTTCAGCATAAGAGAGGATAAAGACTCCTCCCTCTTGCAGCTGTTCCAGGTACCATATGCCCTTAACATTCACTTCACCCACACCTTGTTTTTTGACAGTCCCGGGTGCTGGTTTCCTGCCTCTTTAAATTGAGTCTGATGAAGGCTGCACAGCCGCAAGCTTACTCTGTCTTTTAAGTTAGCTGATTAATGGTATCATCCTGATTCAAAACGTATTGCTTTTAGATGTAAATTAATACTTAAGTAAAATACTTGTGTGATCTATGCAACCATGGCCTAAAATGCAAATTGCATGCCAGTTCTAGGGAAGGAAAGTAGACTGACCATGTTAGAACTGTAGAATCTTGGGTTTGTTTTGTTCAGCTTAACACTCAGGCCTTGCTTCACATCATAAGGGAGTTCTCACTTTCTGGTGTTTGCTACACTGGCAACATTATATTAAGGCATACTCTTCAAGTGTAGAATCTAACTGTCAATACTTCACTTGGTTAATGGAGTGCTCTTTACAGGGGTGATACAACTCAGCATTGGTTAGGTTTCTCCACAAGCCATTGTATTGTAAAGGTCTGTAGATTTTTCTCACTAAAGACCTCTACATCTTTTTTAATGAGACTGAGAACTGCGCCTTTCATGTGTAGGTAACCACTTGGTGAGTATTTGTTATATATATACATTTTTATGACGAGATGTGATGGTAAAAGTTGCTGATGGCTAAATTAACTGTTTCCAGATATGTGCTTGTATATTTTTTACTTGGGGGCTGCTGTTTTACTATATTATTTCCCTTGAATATAATGCTATTTGCGTGGCTGCTGTGTTGATACTCTGCCTTTTAGTTTGTTTTTGACCCACAACAAATATAATGGTTAGGGTGTCTG
This sequence comes from Hyperolius riggenbachi, assembly GCF_040937935.1. Taxonomy (NCBI): domain Eukaryota; kingdom Metazoa; phylum Chordata; class Amphibia; order Anura; family Hyperoliidae; genus Hyperolius; species Hyperolius riggenbachi. The sequence goes on along the minus strand of NC_090657.1, from coordinate 43,983,379 downwards.
ACTCAAGCCCTATCTTGCTGCCTGCATTGTGACATAAAGGAAATAAAATGGCAGCTTCCCTAAAACCATAAAGTTTTACTGTACCTTCTACATCACATATACCATGCTTGCCTGCTGCTCTAGTGTTAAGCTGTGTACACTAGTTTAATATTACCCAAAATGATTGCGTAGGTGTGATCATTTTGTATGAGGACTTTGGAGCATTTGCTCCACAGACCCTACCGTTCAGTTATCACACCACTAGTTACTTTCGGCATGAGACAAATAGTAGAATATCAGTAATGTTACCAATGTTTTACTGTGACCTTATAGTCTCCTAATCTCACATTACCCCCTCCCTCCCTTATCTACTTCTAACGCTACTGTACCTACACTAACCTCCCCCCATCTATGCCAAACACCAACACCGCCGATATTCCCTGAAACTAACCGTAGTCAATGCCGCTAGGCGAAGAGTGGCAACAAATGTCTGTAATCTTTGATGCTTCCTCTCCAGTCAACACAGCATTGACTGCAGGCCACACGAATTCCATCTACGATGTGGCTAATCTACGGTGATACTTCACTAGGCTGGCCTTCAGTTAAACTCTTGTGCCTATGGCTTACGAATTACCGGCCATAGCCAATATTACAATGGTATATTGATGGTACAGTAAAGTTACCTGCTGAGCCGCTTTATTTTGTTCTATGGAGAAGGGAGAGGGAGGATGAGTGTGAGGTTTCCAAGCTACAAGAGAAGTTGAGTTGGATACGGAGAGGCCTCTACTCATACAGGATTTTCAGCTGCAAGGACCACACTTCTTTGTCTTGCATGAGGACAACCTGAGTCTTGTACATAATGTTAAACAGGATAATTCTTTTTATTCACCCCATTGCCTCTGCCTTTGTCCTACTTAAAGAGACTCTGTAACTTCAAAAAGATCCCCTGGGGGGTACTCACCTCGGGTGGGGGAAGCCTCGGGATCCTAATGAGGCTTCCCACGCCGTCCTCTGTCCCATGGGGGTCTCCCATGGGGGTCTCGCGGCAGCCCTCTGAACAGCCGGAGACAGACCCGACTGTAATTTCAATATTTACCTTTGCTGGCTCCAGCGGGGGCGCTGTGGCTGCTTTCGGCTCGGAAATAGACGGAAATACCCGATCTCCGTCGGGTCCGCTCTACTGCGCAGGCGCCGGAGACTTTCGCCTGCGCAGTACACCGGACCCGACGGCGATCGGGTATTTCCGCCTACTTCGGAGCCGACAGCCGTCAGAGCGCCTGCGCAGGAGCCAGGAAGGTAAATATTACGTCACGGCTGTACGGAGGGCTGCCGCGAGACCCCCGCGGGACGGAGGACGGCGTGGGAATCCTCATTAGGATCCTGAGGCTTCCCCCACCCGAGGTGAGTACCCCCCAGGGGACGTTTTGCGGTTACAGTTCCTCTTTAATAATTCCAATATTACTTCCTCTCTCCTTTACCTTTACTTGTTTTCCATGTATTTTGGATTGCATGCAGTTTCTATGGTAATTAACCACTCTCAAAATCTATTTTGCTACTGGCAGTTCCTAGCTTTGCAAGTTTGTTCTTTCTGTATTATACATTTTAGTTAGTGTATTCACCTTACAGTACCTATAAGCACTCATGAATTTGTTCTGTCAGTGTATTTCTACAATATCATATGCCGTTCTCAAAAGCATAAGAAATATATAATAAAAAATAAAAAATGTGCTGTGTTAGCATTTACCAGAGACAGACATCACTGCACTCCACCTGCCAGCAGTGAGGAAAAATGTGCCTAGTATCAAATCTCCGAGCCTGTCAGCCACTCTGCATTGCAAATCTTCTGTAGAGTTTTAATTTGGAAAAAAATGTGCTTGACAAATACTGTGTGTTAGAGCATTTTGGATGCATTAAGAGTTCATTGAAAAGTCTTCAGGCATAGCAGGGCTGCGGAGAAGAATGTACGGGCCAAATGAGGCATTCATGAGCCAGACATAATGGGGAATAGGAATATAGCAGGAAAGCATCGTTCTGCTGTGTGTTAACCCTACTGATGCTCTAACAGATCCCTCTACTTCACGACTCTTCAGCCCCCGTCTTGGCAAAGAGAAACAGATTGCAGAGCCACCCTGGGACCTGCGCTCGAAGCATTGCGTAGGCAGACAAGGTGTAACGATGCCGGGAGGGCCAAGCAAAGAGTGATTGCAGAAAAAACGATCCTGAAGATGATTCCGGGAGGAGACATATCAAAGGCTTTCATTACGGCACCGTACTGTTGCTGAAAGCAATCAGCATTAATCAGACCCCCGGTAAACAGCTAGACAATCTGTAGGGCCACAGGGCAGTTGTTTAAAGACTAATAGAATTCTTTAAAGCAGGTTGCTTCAAGGCAACAACAAAATCACACGTCGTCTGCAACATGTAATATCCACGTCTTACTAAAGACATTGATAACATACACACGACAACAGGAGATGGCATCGATCCTTTAATGTGGGTGTACTAGCAACCCTTCTATTCCAGAGGAAGTCGAGTTGTCTTGGTTTTAAACCCCCTGGATATCATGTCTGGTCTGTGGTCTCTGCTTCGCCAAATGCAGATCACATTTCAGTTCGTATCTTTACTGCTGTCTGTAGTTTTGGTTTGGGGCATTGTACACCCCCCCCCCACACACACACACACACCCCTACCCACCTTTAAACAGGAACTACAATTTACATGAGCATACGGTATGTGGCTATCTTGACCCATCTCCCTACCTAGCCCTCTATAAACATGTATTGGCACAACTCCACCTGACTCCCACTCCCTTCTGACCCTCACACAACAAGTCTAGTTGGAGGGGAGTTGGTGGTGGTAACTTGCCTCCTCCGGTGATGACTCCATACATCTCCCGCTGTTGCAGGCTTCTGCTTTCATCACTTCCATCCTCCTCCTGAGTCTTCCTGCTAATCTCTTTTTATATCATGCTAACATGTAGCATAGGGATGATCAGTGAGATGCAAATGATTTCTCCTCGCATTCAGATTCCACATAAATTATATGCAGCTTGAAACAGGACTAATCAGAATAACTTCCTGTCGATGTTTATTGGTCCAAGGGCAAGCTGCATAACATTTACAAGAAATTTGAAAGCAAGGAAAAATGACTCACATCTCATTGATCATCTCTAATGCAGAACTCTATGATGAAGGCAGTGGAAGAGCAGGTGGAGGCAGCAGACAAGGATAGAGGAGACCGAGCCCAAGAATATATACCAGCATCACTGCTTCTCTGTTCCATTTCTCCACATGGGTGAGATGGAAGAGAAACACCTACTGGGGGAACATAGAAGGGGCATTACAAAAAAAGTCAAGGCCCTCCTCCCTGCTGTGTCCCCCAGTGGTTGCAAGAGTGCCTCTCCCAGTAGTTGCGCCACTGTTACTGGAACTACAGTTTAATAATACTGGTAGTTAGATTATTCAGCTGTTTTAAAAAGCGGCACCAGACAGGAAATTAAATTTGTACATTGACACTTCCAGAAAAAACATTAAAAACAATAAAACAACTGCCAGAAGAATTATGGAGGCTTTTGAGGCTAATGTTAAAAGGCAGTTTAGCTTAATGTGAAAGAGCACCCGCTTTGCCTACATTACATAGCAACGCACGTAACTTTAACTGCAGGTGGTCCTGTGAAGTACCATTACCAAGATACTTTACTCACGGCCGCTACTATGTTCATTTACACAGTAAGGGTAGTGGGACCCATATTGGGTAGGGGGCCATTGGGATTTATTATTTTAAAAAGCGCCAACATATTCTGTGCCACTGTACAAAGTAACAAACATGAGGTAAATAGTAATACAGACAATGGTATACAAAATACAGCATTGGTAATTAGTGACAAAAGTAACATGAATAAAATGTATGACAAATTCCAAGCCACAAAAGGGTGAGAGAGCCCTGCCCTTGTGAGCTTACAATTTAAAGGAATAGGGAGGAGGGTGAACAAGAGGTGGGCGGTAGTTTGCAATAAACATACCTAGAGGCCGTGTGTTTTTAGGTTATCTAGTAGGAGTTAAACTTGGTCTTGGGTCAAAGCGAGAATGTCCTAAGCTTGAGCGTATGCTTGTCAGAAAAAGTGAGTTTTGAGGGAGAGTGTAAAGATATCAAAGGTTGGAGAGTGACGGATGTGTTGTGGAAGGGCATTCCAGGGTGAAGCATGTACAAAATTGTGTTTACGTGAACGCAAGGAGATAATTCTAGAGGGCAAAATAAGGTCATGTGCAAATCTGAGATTGCGGTTGGGTTGGTATCTGGAAACTAGTGAGATGTACAGGGAAGAGAGATTGTGGAGAGTTTTGTAAGTTAGATTGAAAAGTTTCAACTAGACCTTCTAGTTAATTGGTAGCCAGTGAAGAGCTTAACAGAGAGGAGCAGCAGAGGAAGAGCAAGAAGAAAGATGAATGAGTTGACCATCCGAAATTCAGTACAGATTGGAGCGGTGCCAGTCTGTTAATTGGTAGCTACCCATTTGGTAGCTGGCCAAGCAAGCAGTGCCGCTTACTTACTTTTGCCGAAGTGATCACAAGCACGGAAGCGTATTGCAAAAATATGCTTATGCTTGGCGCGTAAAATTTGTGGGCATTTTCACACACACATCGCCATAGACTTACCATAGACTTACATTTGACCAAAGGTATCTGGAGAACTTCATGGTACGTAGGTTTGCCCTCGCCTTGGGTTCCGGCGAAAATGTCACTTCCGTCGCATCGTGCCACACCGCATAGGTATGAAAGGGACCATAGCATTTCATTGGCCTGCAGTGGGGTGCAGCAAAAATACCGCAATGCCGCAGTGTGAAAGGCCCTTCATTGTTATATCAGACTGAAAGGTGGACAGAGACGGTGGGAAAATGATTAGTTCTGTTTTACTCTTCTAAAACTTTGACAAGCAGTCAGGAACACATGTGAGGAGGGAGTTAAGGTCTTGGGCCAAGATACAGTTGTGCATCGTCCACATATTAGTGATATTGAAACCTAAATGGGTTGATTGTTGCCAAGACCGTGCATGTAGATGGAAAAGAGGAGGGGTCCAAGGACAGGGCCTTGAAGTACCCTCACTGAGAAAAGATCTGAGTAAGAGACTGTGGAAAACCTTCCAGAGAGATAGGAAGATATCCAGGAGAGTGTGAGGCCTTTTAAGCCTACAGATGTGAGTATCTGTAGGAGTAAGGTGTGGTCAACAGTATCAAATGCTGACAAAAGATCAAGAAGGATACATATGAAATAATGACCTTTGGATTTACTGTAAGAAGATCCTTGGCCACTTCAGAAAGATCTGTTTCTGTGGAGTGTTTAGAGCAAAAGCCATACTGGAAATGTTTGTGTTATTTACACCAGTGCCCTGTGGGGTAGTGTGCTGCCGCCCTGACCTCTAGATGAGTGGCTATGACCTTTTTTATTGCTCAGCTTCCAGCCTGCCACCTAAAATTACAATCAAAAGAATACAAAGTATCCCATATACTTTCTGAAACCCATTTAGAAATATCACAGGGGTTCCGCATAGAGATGAGCGTAATGGCGTAATTACGATTTCGCGAAATTTCGCGTAATTAGTGTAATTACGTTTATGGACGTAAGTACATAATCGTAATGAAGGATTTCGAGAAATTTCGCGTAAGCGTAATTTTCGCGTAATTTTTGCATTGCAACGGGTATTACGAAATTAATGCGTATGGCCATGCTCCAGAAGCGGAAAAGTTGACGCATGGATCAATGTTAGGTAGCCGCCGACTTTAAGGGTTAATAGCAAAGCCCCCTTAAATGCTAAGAGCCTCAAATTTGGAGAATATATTAAGGAGATCAGGAGGAATAAGAGGAAAAATTTTTTTTTCAAAAAGACCTTTATAGTTTTTGAGAAAATCGATGTTAAAGTTTCAAAGGAAAAATTTAAACATTTAAAAACCCGCCGACTTTAACGGTTAATAGCAAAGCCTGCTTAAAGTTTAGGAACACCAAATTCCCAGGGTATATTAAGGGGATCAGTGGGAATAAGAGGAAAACAATTTTTTTCAAAAAGACCTTATAGTTTTTGAGAAAATCGATTTTTAAATTTCAAGGGCGAAAATGTCTTTTAAATGCGGAAAATGTCAGGTTTTTTTGCACAGGTAACAATAGTGTATTATTTTCATAGATTCCCCAAAGTGGGAAGAGTTTTACTTACTTCGTTCTGAGTGTGGGAAATATAAAAAAAAAACGACGTGGGGTCCCCCCTCCCAGACCTCTTTAACCCCTTGTCCCCCATGTAGGCTGGGATAGCCAGAATGCGGAGCACCGGCCGCGTGGGGCTCCGCACCCTGACTATACCAGCCCGCATGGTCCATGGATTGGGGGGTCTCGGAAGGGGAGGGGCAGCCAAGCTTTCCCCTCCCCCTCCGAGCCCTTGTCCAATCCAAGGACAAGGGGCTCTTCTCCACCTCCGATGGGCGGTGGAGGTGGAGGCCGCGATTTCCTGGGGGGGGGTTCATGGTGGAATCTGGGAGTCCCCTTTAAAAAGGGGTCCCCCAGATGCCCACCCCCCCTCCCAGGAGAAATGAGTATAGAGGTACTTGTACCCCTTACCCATTTCCTTTAAGAGTTAAAAGTAAATAAACACACAAACACTTAGAAAAAGTATTTTAATTGAACAAAAAACATAACCACGAAAAAAGTCCTTTAATATTCTTAATTAACCATTAATACTTACCTGTCCCTTTAAATAAATGATCCCTCGAAATAGCCTCGGAAATGTTCTATCAGTTACAATGTAACAAAGTTATTACAATGTAACAACTTTGTTACATTGTAACTACGCCGCACCCGACGTCACTCGCCGCTCAGCCGCAGCATACACTTACGCGTCCGTGCAGGACGCTAAGTCCCCGCAGCTCCCGCTGTCCACCCCGCCCACATCTGTCACCCACATGTGGGTGACATGTGGGTGACGTGGGAGAGGCGGGGAGGGCAGCGGAGCCGGCGGGGACTTGGCGTCCTGCACGGACCCGACAGAGCTCTGAGCTATATAGCTCCGAGCTCTCTAAAGCATCTTTGTATTTTGGCTCCAAGGAGCCCCATTGGTCCTTAGCAGACCAATGGGGTTCCTTATGATTTGAAGGAACCCCATTGGTCTGCTAAGGACCAATGGGGCTCCTTGGAGCCAAAATACAAAGATGCTTTAGAGAGCTATGAGCTATATAGCTCAGAGCTCTGTCGGGTCCGTGCAGCGCAGACGCGTATGCGGCGGCGGCGAGTGACGTCGGGTGCGGCGTAGTTACAATGTAACAAAGTTGTTACATTGTAATAACTTTGTTACATTGTAACTGATAGAACATTTCCGAGGCTATTTCGAGGGATCATTTATTTAAAGGGACAGGTAAGTATTAATGGTTAATTAAGAATATTAAAGGACTTTTTTCGTGGTTAGGTTTTTTGTTCAATTAAAATACTTTTTCTAAGTGTTTGTGTGTTTATTTACTTTTAACTCTTAAAGGAAATGGGTAAGGGGTACAAGTACCTCTATACTCATTTCTCCTGGGAGGGGGGGGTGGGCATCTGGGGGACCCCGTTTTAAAGGGGACTCCCAGATTCCACCATGAACCCCCCCCCCCCAGGAAATCGCGGCCTCCACCTCCACCGCCCATCGGAGGTGGAGAAGAGCCCCTTGTCCTTGGATTGGACAAGGGCTCGGAGGGGGAGGGGAAAGCTTGGCTGCCCCTCCCCTTCCGAGACCCCCCAATCCATGGACCATGCGGGCTGGTATAGTCAGGGTGCGGAGCCCCACGCGGCCGGTGCTCCGCATTCTGGCTATCCCAGCCTGCATGGGGGACAAGGGGTTAAAGAGGTCTGGGAGGGGGGACCCCACGTCGTTTTTTTTTATATTTCCCACACTCAGAACGAAGTAAGTAAAACTCTTCCCACTTGGGGGAATCTATGAAAATAATACACTATTGTTACCTGTGCAAAAAAAACTGACATTTTCCGCATTTAAAAGACATTTTCGCCCTTGAAACTTAAAAATCGATTTTCTCAAAAACTATAAGGTCTTTTTGAAAAAAAAATTTTTCTTCTTATTCCCACTGATCCCCTTAATATACCCTGGGAATTTGGTGTTCCTAAACTTTAAGCAGGCTTTGCTATTAACCGTTAAAGTCGGCGGGTTTTTAAATGTTTACATTTTTCCTTTGAAACTGTAACATCGATTTTCTCAAAAACTATAAGGTCTTTTTGAAAAAAAAAAATTTCCTCTTATTCCTCCTGATCTCCTTAATATATTCTCCAAATTTGAGGCTCTTAGCATTTAAGGTGGCTTTGCTATTAACCCTTAAAGTCGGCGGCTTTTTTATATTATACGGAGCGTTAAGGTTTAACGCGAAATTACGGTAGCGTTTAATGCGAAATTACGGCATGAACGAAACGCGAAATTACGCGTTGAAAATTAAGCTTACGGTATTTTCAATTACGATTTTAATGGCAATTACGCTACTGTAATTTCGCATCGTAATCGCAAATTTCGCATGCGTAATTTTAGTAATGCGAAATTACGAAAATTTCAGCTCAACTCTAGTTCCGCAGTTCTGGAGTGTGCTCCAGTACCTTCTGGAGGCTATTTGATAGGTGGCTAAGCAGCTTCATTGGAGAATTTAAGTTGTGGTACTAAACATCGGACCACCTCACAAGAGGTCTTTTTGTAGATTCCTTGACTCAGCTGACTAGCCATCACACATCGACCCATGTGCTATTGTAACATTGTCAGTTGCCCAGTTATATTGCAAACATTATTTGTTACGTAACAGTGGTTTTAATGCTGTGGCTGTCCAGTTTCTATGGGCTTTAATGGCCTGTGAGGTTCTCAGGGGTCCTGTGATGAGCTTGTTCTGTGGCTCTGAGTGAGCAAGGTTGCTATGGTGACTCCGCACATAGATGCCTCAAAGGCATCTGCAACAGTGTATAGGAGCTTTGTCGACATGTGAACTTCTCAGGTGGCCATGATGAGCTGGATTATGTTCTGTGGCTCCTTCATTATTATCTGTGGTCATCTGAATGAGCAAGGTTGCCATGGTGACTCTGGGGCATCTTTTATGTTGAGAGCATGGACACTGAATTGGCATAGCAACCAAAGAGCATGAAGGAGCTGTCCTAAAGCAATCATAAATGTATCCTGTCCTTAACAGATAACACAATGGCACTATTATTTATTAAGTCTAGCAATTACTGAGGTATTGCTTGTGCAATGCTTGATGTGAGGCTTATCTTTAAAGTACAGCCAATGTTATAAATGCTTAAATTTATCACCCTATTGGCATAGAGATTAAATACTATATGGCAATTCATGAACACTGGATTGTAATAATCATGTTTTTGTTATATTCAACATGATTGATGTTCCACCGTTACACTCAAGTGACTTGGGTAGCTGAAATATTTAAAAAGGGGTTGATAACATTGTAGTCCTGAGTTCTATGAACAAAGCATATTGACAGCCGTCATGCCTGTGGGAATCGCATCACCAACTGATAACAAGTCATACAGATGAATTTGAGTAGATCTTCTACTCAGATCTTTTTTTTTTTTTCTTTAATAAAATATCTTTCAGGTAGCTGAGGCTTTTCTAGAAAATAGAAAACTGAGGTTTATTATTAATGTGAAGACTTCCACTCCTCACCGGGCACTGTGGAGTAATCTTATCCTTCCCCGATAAACCACAGCATTAAAACCACTATCAAGTGAACTGTATTGTTTCTTAATATTACATTGATCTCTGTCAGGGGGTGTATAAAGCCCTCTACACACGCTGGACTGATATCGCCCTATAGGGACCAGGACCCAATCCCTCGGGCAACATCACTGGGCTGAGGCTGTACAGGCACGGAGCTAACTTAAAGCCCAATCTAAACCATACGATTCTTTGTGCAATTCATTTACGATTCTATTTACGATACGATTAAATCCGACATGTCCGATCGGGATTCGGTTCATTTCGATTTGCCATTGCAAAACAATGGCAAATCGAATCCCGATTGGACATGTCGGATTTAATCGGATCGTAAATAGAATTGTAATGGAATTGCACAATGAATCATATCGTGCAGATGGGGCTTTACAGCTGCTGATGCGTTATGTTGTAATGCAAGGAGGATTGGAGAGTGGTGAGAACAAAGTTATTGTCCTTTGCTAAGCCAAGTTAATCCACCTGATGGATCACGTGGCAGTCAGGGGCTACTGTACACATGCCGGATTATCAGCTGAAGTGGTTGTTTTTGGCTGCCTCAGCCGACTTTAATTTGGCGTGTATGGCACTTTGGACTGCAATTAACAATGTGTACACCATTTAGGATTTGGTTGGGGTGGCCAGTGGAAGTTGCTACTGTCAAGTATCTGTGTGTACAGTGGCCTCATCTCCCTTTGGTTCTTTTGGTCAGTCATCTCATCTGAGCTTCAGGTCAAGAGCATTGTTTTATTACTCACCCTGCCCACTCTATGCTGCATTGTTGTGCACCGTGCCAAAGCAGGAAAGATGGACACAAGTACAGAGCTAAATGACGGGGTCAGAACATCTCCAAAGCACAGTGTGAAGGATAGGCCAACTGCTTCAGTTCCAAAGAGGAGCTTTTTAAGCACAAATTACAATACTGTGTTTGGGGCTATGTAGACTAGTCAGAGTGCCCATGACTGCTGCCTGCTGTCCACTGCTGAAAGTGGGCTTCAGAACTAGGCCATGAAGCAACAGAAGAAGGTAGCTCGGTATGAATGATGTTTTCTTTGCCCTACAAATTCCACAGATCTCAAAACGAAAGACAGCCAGTGGGGTATTCTGAATTTCATTCCATGGTGGACCCAATTTGCAATTTACAGGGCTTAAAGAATGTGAAAGGACATATTTATAATTGTGACAATCAGGTGATTGCTGTAAAAGTGCTGTTTTTTATGCAGAAACATCAGTACTTGTCTGCTTATCTGCAGATTGGCACATTTTTGGAAGTGTGGGTCAGCTGCTTTCTGATTGCTCTTGATCACCACTTTAGCTTTCCATATCCCTCTGACAATAACTTTCACATTCATAATTATTATAAAGCTGTGATCAGTGTGATCACCACTCGCCTCATGCACTACTCTTCACCTGCCATCCTAATGTACCTTCCTCTTCTGCTATATACCAACTGGTGCACTGAGGCTTGTTTTTTTTCCATGAATAAATGAATATTTTTTTCCAATTTATTGATGAACCTTTTTGTATTTTTTCCTAGAGATGGCCCGAATGGTTCGCATGCGAACATCGCTGGTTGGCGTTCGCGGTGAACTGCGAACTATATGGGAGTTCGACCTGCCCCCTATACTACATCATTACTCTCAACTTTGACCCTTTACATCAGTCAGCAGACACAGGGCAGCCAATCAGGCTACACTCCCTCCTGGAGCCCCCCTTAGCTCACTCGGCCATTATCTCACTCGGTGTGGCTGCAGTAATTAGAGAAGGGAGAGGTTGCTGCAGAAACATAGGGAAAGCCGAGTAAGGCTCTTGTTAGGCTTGTTAGCTCTTGCTCTTTGCTGATAACACCCCACAACCGCTCTTTTGAGAGCTAATGCTGTTCTTGTGATCTGTGTATATTTTGTGTGTGCCCCCCCCCCCAATATGTGCAAAACAGGCAGAGGCAGGCCACCCGGCAGGTCTGTTCGAGGTCGTGCTGTCGTGATTTCGTGCGGCCCTGGACCAAAGTACAGTGTTCAGAAGGCATGTGCTATTATCCCCCAAGATTTCAGGACATAGTTGACTATTTACCACAGAACACCTCATCCTCTTCAGCTTCCGCACGGAACCGTGACACATCTTCCTCCTCCTGCTCTGATTCTGGCACCCCACTCAGTCGCCCACCACCACCAAAGTGCCATCATCCCAGGGCTCAGCGGTGTGGACATTTTTTTATGTGTCTGCCTCAGATGAGAGCAATGCCATCTGTGCTCTCTGCCACCAAAAATTGAGCCGTGGAAAGACCAAGACCCGCGTAGGGACAACTTACTCACGAAGGCACATGATAGCAAAGCACAAACTGCAATGGGATGACCACCTGAGGCGAAGCAGCACACAAAAGCAAAGCCACACACCACAGTGGAAGATACCAGGCCGCAATTATTTTCAAAAAAGGTGATACCCAAACTGTACTTTGATGTTGAAAGGCAAGTGATGTCCTCTCTGGCACACAGCGTTGGGTCAAGGGTCCATCTGACCACATGGTCTGCAAAGCACGGTCAGGCCTGCTTGAAGACTAAGTCAGTCCCCACACACAGCATCTCTACCTGCATGCCGTGTGACTGCCTACCACAAGACTAAGCCAGTCCCCACACAGCATCTCTGCCTGCAGGCCGCTTGACTACCTTCTCTGCCACCACCAACAGGGTCCAGTACTCCAGGTGGATTCCTGAATTTTTAAGGCCACTGTTAGCAGCAGCTGCTATAATAATTTTTCTGGTGCGTGTACATGCCTGCCTAATTTTTCTGCCTGCACTGCAGCTGCAACAACAAAATAAAAGTACATGTGTCAATTCCTATTCGTGATCGTTACCTTGCCGTGGTGAAGGCGCTTGCGTATCACAATGAAGCAATGACCGCCGGTTATATGAGTGTGTCGGGGGGGGGGGGGGGGGGGACACCTGATTCAAGATAATAAGGTCGTTGCTTCATTGTGGACAGACCAAATTCAATCAGCTGGACAGTCACTGTTGTTCTATCATTGAGCTACTACAGCCCGCCGACCATATGGGCTTGAAAACCGCCATGGCCTACACACTTGCCATGGTGTGCACCAGTCCAGCAAGGCCGTCACTACACAAACAGCTGTTTGTGGTGCGTTACACAGTGAGTTTGGTGTGTCAGTGTAAAGCAGGACACTAATTACACTCCCTGATCCATGTATACGCACGCAAGATGTTTTAAAGCACTTTAGGCCTCCAATTTAGCATTCAATGTGATCTCTGCCCTTAAAACGCTGCTGTGCGTCAAATCCTGAATTTCTCCCCAGGACTTTTGGCGTGTATCCCACTCCGCCATGCAAAGCTCCAGGTGTTAGACCCCTTGAAACATCTTTTCCATCACTTTTCTGGCCAGCCTAAATGTTCGTAGTTTTTAAAGTTCCCCTCCCCATTAAAGTCTATTGCGGTTCGCGAAGTTCGCGCGAACCCGAAATTTTGCGGAAGTTCGCGTTCGAGGTTCACGAACCTAACATCGGAGGTTCGAGCCATCTCTATTTGTTCCTGATAGATATTGCGGTCTAGCTGCTTCTTGTAAAAGAAATGTAATAACCATTTTATGGATCTAAACTATCACATTTCTGCTGAAAAGTTACATGAGTAATGACAGTTGATCTGCTACAAAATTCTGTGAAAAGAGCAATTGATGCAAATTTGTTGCAGCTTGACTATTGGCCAAAGAAGCTGCTGCATTTAAATGGCCCGTTTCCAATTGCCTAAAATTAGCATTTTCTCAGAATTATTAGCATCTCATTAACTATGCCTAATTATAATGTGTTTGCACTGCTGGCTAAGTGAGCAGTACATACTCACCCTGATTTCTCTGATGCTGAGACAAAGCTGTGATTGCATTTAGGCTATCAGCTGCGAGCTTTCCAACATTACTTTTGTCAGGGTTCAGCGTTCTTCCACCATGGGCTATCTGTAAGCAAAACTTCATCACTCGCGTATATTCAATCCCTTAATGTTAACGCTTTCCTCATTGTATACCTTGGTGGAAAACTATCACAAAAAGTTGTAAACTTTAATATCCGCCCGGCGGATCGCTCAAAAGCAGTCTCATCACCCGAACGACAGTCTGTACACAAGCCCGATTTGGCGTGCGGAAGACTGAACGACGGGATGTCCGCAAAAATCCGACGTGTGTATGGGCCTTAATAGCTTGTCCCAGAGTAAAATGCACTATAAATGACTTTTCCTGTGTTTCTGTCACTTATAGTAGAAATGTGACAGATTTTAGACTAGCACATCTCTTTGTGAGGGTTTGTCTGTAGACTTTTGAAAAACAATCTTTGGAAAGGACCTTTGCAGTGCAAATCCAGTCTCCTCCTGTGCACACTATTCTGGCTCTAGCTCCTAACGCTTGCTGTACTCTGCTTCCATATCATCCCTGTGAAGCGTTCACTTGCTGCCTTAAAGGGAACCTGAAGCGAGTGAAATTATTTAAAATAAACACATGACGTAGCTGCAAAGGGAATATTACATACTTACCTCACCGTCAGTTCCTCTCAGAAGCTCACCATTTTCTTCTTACAGTGATCCCTTCCAGTTCTGATAATATTTAGTCAGAACTGAAATATACCAGTTGCTGTCAGTTATATATCAGCATCTGTCAGTCACAACTAAATGTGCAAGGTAATGTCCATGTTTCCCTATGGCTCAAGTTTGTGATATTACAGTTTAACGGGGTCCGTTAAAAATGGCGCCAGTTATTGTAGTTAAAAAACGGCGCCCCATAGAGAACCATTATCACTAGTTCTTTTTCGTTTTTGACAGCTAAAAAATGGCGCCGGCTTTAAAAACGATATTTATCATTTATATTTGTATTGCTCCCAAACGATATTTATCGTTTTAACCCCTGCTTTGCTGCCGTTTAGAAAATATCTGCCCGCCGGCTTTAATGTTTAATAGCAAAGCCCCCTTAAAAGCTAAAAACACCAAATTTGCAGGGAATGTTAAGAAGAATATTGTGAACAAGAGGGAAAAAAAATCTTTCAAAAAGACCTTATAGTTTTTGAGAAAATCGATTTTGAATATTCTTCTTCTGACCGTGGGAAAATTAAACGCCCGCCGACTTTAGCGGTTAATAGCAAAGCCCCTTTAAATGCCAGAAACACCAAATGTGTAGGGAATGTTAAGAAAAATAGTGGGAACACGAAGAAAAAAAAATGGTCAAAAAGACCTTATAGTTTTTGAGAAAATCGATTTTAAATCTTCAAAGGAAATGTATCCATTTAAATCGCGTACTGACATTCCCGTGGAAACTTTTTCCGCCGACTTTAGCAGTTAATAGCAAAGTCCCCTTAAATCCTAGCAACACCAAATTTGCAGGATATGTTAAAAAGATACTGGGAAACAATATTTAAAAAAAAAAATTGAAAAATGTTGTTGTTTTTTTTTAAAGGGACTCCGAGCAGTGCAGAAACTATAGAAAGTTGCATATCATTTTAAAGCTCTCTTTCTCCTCTTTCCAATGATATATAAACCGCCGCCCTACTCCTTTTAGTTTTCGCTATTTTCGCGATTGAAATTGCCGCGGCCGCGATTTCAATCGCGAAAATAGAGAAAACTAAAAGGCGTAGGGCAACGATTTAGGTGTCGCCAGAAAGAGGAGAAAGAGAGCTTTAAAATGATATCCATCTTTCCATAGTTACATTGTATTACACAGGGCGACTTTTTCTGCTGAATGGAGCTGCTGACACTGGGGAAAGTGTCGTCCTGTGTAATACAAGTAACTATGGAAAGATGGATATCATTTTAAAGCTCTCTTTCTCCTCTTTCTGGCGACACCTAAATCGTCGCCCTACACCTTTTAATTTTCTCTATTTTCGCGATTGAAATTGCGGCTGCGGCAATTTCAATCGCGAAAATAGCAAAAACTAAAAGGAGTAGGGCGGCGGTTTATATATCATTGGAAAGAGGAGAAAGAGAGCTTTAAAATGATATGCATCTTTCCATAGTTTCTGCACTGCTCGGAGTCCCTTTAAATTAAATTTTTTGGGTTATGTTCAGAGTGTGGGAAAAGTTTTGAAAAAAATGACGTGGGGTCCCCCCTCCCGAGCCTCTGTAACCCCTTGTCTCCCATGCAGGCTGGGATAGCCAGAATGCGGAGCCCCGGCCGACTGGGGCTTCGCACCCTGAGCTATACCAGCCCGCATGGTCCATGGTATGGGGGGGCTTCGGGGGGGAGGGGCGGCCAAGCCTTCCCCTCCCCCCCGGAGCCCTTGTCCAATCCATGGACAAGGGGCTCTTCCCCACCTCCGGTGCCCCAGGAGGAGGTGGGGCGACGACTCCCTGGGGGGGGGTTCATGGTGGCATCTGGGAGTCCCCTTTAAGAAGGGGAACCCAGATGCCTGCCCCCCCTCCCAGGAGAAATGAGTATAGGGGTGCAGGAGTACCCCTTACCTATTTCCATAAAGGGTTAAATGAAATAAAAACACAACAACGAGAAAAGTCCTTTAATGTTCTAAATTAACCAGAAATACTTACCTGTACCTTTAAGAAAAAAATCCCACGTCAATTAGGTCCCACGACAGTATCCTCTATCTTGCGACCTTCTGTTACATGTTGATTGAAGATCTCCGCCGCCCCGACGCCACACACGCCGCCTCCGCCACCGCACTGCTCTTAGCTATACTTAGTATAGCTAAGAGCAAAAAGCATCTTTAAATTTTAGCTCCAATGGTCCCCATTGGTTCCTTAACAGACCAATGGGGATCAGGAGGATCCCCATTGGTCGATAAGGAACCTTGGAGCCAAAATTTAAAGATCCTTTTTGTTCTCAGCTATACTTAGTATAGCTGAGAGTTGCGTCTATGCATCTATACAGACGCATTAGCGCTAGCTGCCGCTGCCCTCCCTGCCTCCCCCCACCTGTCACCCTCACCCATGCTGGCACCCATGGGTGCATTGGGTGCCAGCATGGGTGAGGGTGACAGGTGGGGGGAGGCAGGGAGGGCAGCGGCAGCTAGCGCTAATGCGTCTGTATAGACGCATAGACGCAACTCTCAGCTATAGTTAGTATAGCTGAGAGCAGTGCGGCGGAGGCGGCGTGTGTGGCGTCGGGGCGGCGGAGATGTTCAATCAACATGTATCAGAAGATCGCAAGATAGAGGATACTGTCCTGGGACCTGATTGGCGTGGGATTTTTTTCTTAAAGGTACAGGTAAGTATTTCTGGTTAATTTAGAACATTAAAGGACTTTTCTCGTTGTTGCGTTTTTATTTCATTTAACCTTTTATGGAAATGGGTAAGGGGTACTCCTGCACCCCTATACTCATTTCTCCTGGGAGGGGGGGTGGGCACCTGGGGGCCCCTTTTTTAAAGGGGACTCCCAGATGCCACCATGAACCCCCCCCCCAGGAAATCGCGGCCTCCACCTCCACCGCCCATCGGAGGTGGAGAAGAGCCCCTTGTCCATGGATTGGACAAGGGGCTCCGGGGGGGAGGGGGAGGCTTGGCCGCCCCTCCCCTCCGGAGCCCCCCCCATACCATGGACCATGCGGGCTGGTATAGCTCAGGGTGCGAAGCCCCAGTCCGCCGGGGCTCCGCATTCTGGCTATCCCAGCCTGCATGGGAGACAAGGTGTTACAGAAGCTCGGGAGGGGGGACCCCACGTCATTTTTTTTTTGAATTTGCTATCAATTTTATTTTTAATGTTCAGAGTGGGGGAAATAAATTTTAAAAAAAAGACAACGTGGGGTCCCCCCTCCCGAGCCTCTGTAACACCTTGTCTCCCATGCAGGCTGGGATAGCCAGAATGCGGAGCCCCGGCCGACTGGGGCTTCGCACCCTGAGCTATACCAGCCCGCATGGTCCATAGTATGGGGGGGCTCCGGGAGGGATGGGCGGCCAAGCCTCCCCCTCCCCCCCGGAGCCCCTTGTCCAATCCATGGACAAGGGGCTCTTCTCCACCTCCGATGGGCGGTGGAGGTGGAGGCCGCGATTTCCTGGGGGGGGGGGGGGGTTCATGGTGGCATCTGGGAGTCCCCTTTAAAAAGGGGTCCCCCAGATGCCCACCCCCCTCCCAGGAGAAATGAGTATAGGGGTGCAGGAGTACCCCTTACCCATTTCCATAAAGGGTTAAATGAAATAAAAACGCAACAACGAGAAAAGTCCTTTAATGTTCTAAATTAACCAGAAATACTTACCTGTACCTTTAAGAAAAAAATCCCACGCCAATCAGGTCCCACGACAGTATCCTCTATCTTGCGATCTTCTGATACATGTTGATTGAAGATTTCCGCCGCCCCGACGCCACACACGCCGCCTCCGCCGCACTGCTCTCAGCTATACTAAGTATAGCTGAGAGTTGCGTCTATGCGTCTATACAGACGCATTAGCGCTAGCTGCCGCTGCCCTCCCTGCCTCCCCCCACCTGTCACCCTCACCCATGCTGGCACCCAATGCACCCATGGGTGCCAGCATGGGTGAGGGTGACAGGTGGGGGGAGGCAGGGAGGGCAGCGGCAGCTAGCGCTAATGCGTCTGTATAGATGCATAGATGCAACTCTCAGCTATACTAAGTATAGCTGAGAACAAAAAGCATCTTTAAATTTTGGCTCCAAGGCTCCCCATTGGTTCCTTATCGACCAATGGGGATCCTCCTGATCCCCATTGGTCTGTTAAGGAACCAATGGAGACCATTGGAGCTAAAATTTAAAGATGCTTTTTGCTCTTAGCTATACTAAGTATAGCTAAGAGCAGTGCGGTGGCGGAGGCGGCGTGTGTGGCGTCGGGGCGGCGGAGATCTTCAATCAACATGTAACAGAAGGTCGCAAGATAGAGGATACTGTCGTGGGACCTAATTGACGTGGGATTTTTTTCTTAAAGGTACAGGTAAGTATTTCTGGTTAATTTAGAACATTAAAGGACTTTTCTCGTGGTTGTGTTTTTATTTCATTTAACCCTTTATGGAAATGGGTAAGGGGTACTCCTGCACCCCTATACTCATTTCTCCTGGGAGGGGGGGCAGGCATCTGGGTTCCCCTTCTTAAAGGGGACTCCCAGATGCCACCATGAACCCCCCCCCAGGGAGTCGTCGCCCCCACCTCCTCCTGGGGCACCGGAGGTGGGGAAGAGCCCCTTGTCCATGGATTGGACAAGGGCTCCGGGGGGGAGGGGAAGGCTTGGCCGCCCCTCCCCCCGAAGCCCCCCCATACCATGGACCATGCGGGCTGGTATAGCTCAGGGTGCGAAGCCCCAGTCAGCCGGGGCTCCGCATTCTGGCTATCCCAGCCTGCATGGGAGAGAAGGGGTTACAGAGGCTCGGGAGGGGGACCCCACGTCATTTTTTTCAAAACTTTTCCCACACTCTGAACACAAAAAAATTAATTTAAAAATAAATAAATAAAATTTTTCAATTTTTTTTTTAAATATTGTTTCCCAGTATCTTTTTAACATATCCTGCAAATTTGGTGTTGCTAGGATTTAAGGGGACTTTGCTATTAACTGCTAAAGTCGGCGGAAAAAGTTTCCACGAAATGTCAGTACGCGATTTAAATGGATACATTTCCTTTGAAGATTTAAAATCGATTTTCTCAAAAACTATAAGGTCTTTTTGAACAAATTTTTTTTCTTCGTGTTCCCACTATTTTTCTTAACATTCCTTACACATTTGGTGTTTCTGGCATTTAAAGGGGCTTTGCTATTAACCGCTAAAGTCGGCGGGCGTTTAATTTTCCCACGGTCAGAAGAAGAATATTCAAAATCGATTTTCTCAAAAACTATAAGGTCTTTTTGAAAGATTTTTTTTCCTCTTGTTCACAATATTCTTCTTAACATTCCCTGCAAATTTGGTGTTTTTAGCTTTTAAGGGGGCTTTGCTATTAAACATTAAAGCCGGTGGGCAGATATTTTCCAAACGGCAGCAAAGCAGGGGTTAAAACGATAAATATCGTTCAGGCAGGAGAAAAAAAAAAGTTTTAAAACGATAATTTTTGTTTTTAAAGGTCTGCACTATTTTAACCTTTAAAACGATAAATATCGTTTTAAACATATATCGGGCAGAAGGGGGCGCCATTATTTTGCCGGCGCCATTTTTCACTGGACGCCAGTTTAACTGTGTGCTGACCAGGAAGCTGTTATGGGGTAATGGCCATTTTTAAAATGGAGGATGGGGAATTCCATTGATCACAGTGGACAAATGGGACGTAGGAGAGGAGAAAGAGATTCAGTAGTAGACAGGAGGTAAGTATGACCTGTGTGTGGTTATTTTGCCTTTTTATTTTCAGTTCAGGTTCTCTATTAAGCTCCTACTTGTTGACTGATGCCATTATAGCAAGATAATCAACACAATTCACTTAACCTGCGCGTGGTTTTTAATGTTGTGTTAATAAAAAATATTACAAGGCACTAAAAATGCTCAGAAAGTTGGATAACCTGCTATGCTTTGTATCCAAACGAATCATAAAGAAGCAAATCATAAGAATAGTGATTACAGATCAGCCTTTAATCCTTTAATCCTGTAGTGTCTCCAATATTAACATCCACTGAGTTTCCCTCTGGTACCTTTTTCTTATATGATACCCATCTGTAAAGTTGGGGCTTACTATTGCAATCTCATTAAAAGGGAAGGAGCTAATAATCTGATGGATAAGAGAGGTTATGAATTACATTCCCTGTCCAAACATTTTTGGAATTCTATCAAACGAATATTAGCTCTATGCTTTTTTTTATGGGGTTGAAATTGTTTGGCTAGTGGAGTAATTGGCCCTTCTGTCATATTTGTGTATTCATCATGGGAAAGTATAGTATCGTGTAAACTCATCTAATGGAAGTGATTAAATATTTGAATGAAAGCATTATTACGTATAATGATACCTGTGTTGCCAACATCTTCAGTAAGAGGATGATTGTGTACATTTGACCTACCAGTAGTCTTGTACAGGAAACCACAATTAGCGCCCCAAAGAGAGGGTTTTTAATCTATCCAGATAAAAGATGAGAACATCGACCCAATTCTTTGGTCTTACTTTGCAAAGCTTTCGGGATAGGCTGAAACGTGCCGCATGAAAAGTGACATTTACATTAGCATTCTCTTTACTCATTAGGAAAGCTGTGAGATTTAATAAACCAGAACACAGAACGGAAACACAATGCTTAATACTGTATGTCCTTGATTGGTACAAACCCACTTTGAAGCATCTGGTCTGGCACTGAAAGTTAGGCTGTGTATTGAATATTCATGACTATAATAGATGATTCCGCTCAACATCAAATCCATTCATGTAAACGTCTTATTCCTTCCTGATTGTCTCATGTCATATATTTATGAGAAGTGTAAGTTTTAGGGCTGGGAATATGCACACAAAGAATGCTTATACAGTATTTGTAGTTTTGTAAAAAAGACATTGCTTGTGTCTGTGTGGTGAGCCATAGATGGTTTTATACTTTGTTAGCAGCTCATTTTTCCTTTCTTTTTTACATTCTGAATTTTTAAAGTCAATGTTACCCCTCCTAAAAGACAAGTCAGATACTCATACCCAAGGAGAGGGAAGGCTCTGAGTCCTAATGAGACTTCCCTCTCCTCTCCCGGTGCCCGGTCCCGCTCAGGATCCCCCGTAGCAGTATTCGACCAGTTTGGTCAAATACTGCCACTTCTGCCGCCTAAGGGAGGTTTCAGAAGTCTTCGGGAGCACTCTGGTTCCCGGAGACGGGCCACTCCAAACTGCGCATGCGCGAGAACCATCGATGACGCACTCACGTGTGCGCAGTATGGAGCCATCTGTCTTTGGGAGGACTCTGCTCCCGAAGCCTTCCGAAGTCCCCGCGGTGGCGGATGCGAACAGGGGAGCCAGCGCAGCACCGAGGGCACTGGAAAAGGAGAGGAAAGGCTCATTAGGACCGAGCCTTCCTTCTCCTTAGGTGAGTATCTGACTTTTTTTTTTTTTAATTTAATATGGTTGCCATTAACTTTAACAATGTGTAGGTAAATTTAGGACTGAATTTTGGAATTCTAACTATATATATATATATATATATATATATATATATATATATATATATATATATATATATATATATATATATATATATATATATATATATATATATATATATATATATATATATATATATATATATATATATATATATATATATATATATATATATAATTTTTTTTTTTTTTATTCAGTTTCATAGTAATAAAACATTTTGGTGAAAAGACAACTGTTTGACATAAAAATCTCTATACCCTGAAATTTAAAACTTGCCATATATCCCCCCGGTGTTCTATCAAAAAAATGCTTGGATACATTAAGAGACTTAAGTGACATATGCCTCATTCCTGATGCATTTGCCTGGTCCATTATAATGCTCTGGGATCTGTTGGGTACCGGAACCAGAAGCAGGACTGAGCAAAAAAGAAATCTTACTTTTACAACTCCTTACAGTTTGGAATATAATAAGATCATTAATATTGTAAAGAAGTATTTGCCGATCCTGCACTGGATATGGCAAGTTTTACATTTCAGGGTATAGAGAGGGTAACATGCTCACCCAGAGGAGGTGACCTACATAGATGTTTATTAAAACTGGAGGCTTTATGGATCTGGAAATTAGGCACACGCATGCCTGCAGGTTTAAATTCAAGAATGGTTTTTAGTCTAATTTATGATATAAGAACATAATTCCTCTGGGATTAACGCTGTCTGTTTCCCTCTCCCCCCCCCCCCCCCCTTTCTTTTGTCTCTTTTCACTTCCTCTTTCCACTTCCTCTTTCCAGTGAGTTCCACTCACCAAAATATACAGTGTCATTTACTATCTTTGTTGTACATTTTACAGTCTGATAAATCTATGTCTGTTGTCAAACTGTTTACATATCTTAATGTGTGACCATGTCATCATTGCTTTTTTTAACATTGGTTTTTTAACTTTTTTGACTTTTGTATATTGGCTTCGCCATTTTATATGTAATATTGTACATGTCACTTTAAGAGGGGTAGCCATGCCCAGTGTGGGCGGGCACTCGACTATTTAAACCTGTGTTGAATTTGTACATGCTGGCTTTGATTAAGGAGCCTATCAGAGCTCCGATGCGCGTCATCCTTTTTTGTGTCTACTGATGTGCTAATAAAGGAAAAAAAGTTTTATACCCACCCTTGGTGTAGCGGGGCATCCCTTTTTTTGCTCTAGCAAGGGCTCAGACGCTGCACAGCAGCAGCTAGCAGGCAGTAAATTCACCACCTTCAGCCTCCAGTGTAAAAGAAATTTATCAGGAGAAAAGAATGGCTAGGTAATAAAAAAGGTTTATTTCTCACTAGAAAAGTGAGGTAAATTTCACCCAGCACTTTTTTAATTTGCGGCTTGTGGCTATATTCACATGCATCACGCTATTGCTAGCCTTGACCGATCGCGATTATTGGGATTAAATCAGGGTCACGATATCCTTGGGCCATACATCTACTTCTTACTGAAATCAATAGCATTATGCTAATTCCAGTCATTTTCAAATCCTAACCATTTTGAGATTACTATGCCCTTGGGTGCTACACCCCCACGTCCCTTCTTAGTGTCCTTTTATTTGCACTTTGGTTGTGTCTATGGTGTTTTTCTTTAGCATTGCCTCTTCCACAAGAGATGTAACTGAGGAAAGTTTATTTAAACCTGTTGCAATGTATTGAAAAGGGAAATAATACTCCTTTCATTTCCTCGGCTGTCGGGCTGTAGGATTCCTTGTGTGAGATACGTTAGCTTGCGTCTCATCAGCTTTGAAGCCAGTTATAAGAAACCTGGATCACTTACAAAGCAAAGAATGGTGTCCTTAGATGTAAGAAGAAAATTAGAAAGGTTCATTTATGAGGTGCAATGACAGTACAATTCCTCCGACATAAAATCTGCTGAGAGCAATATTTGTGTTAAAAAAGGCTTAGTTGGGATATAGCCAAGTGTGTTTCTTCAAGACCTGTCAGTGAAGAGAAGTAAAGGCAGCTTAAAGGGAACCTGAAACGAGAGGGATATGGAGACTGACATATTTATTTAAAGGGATACTGTAGGGGGGTCAGGGGAAAATGAGTTAAACTTACCCGGGGCTTCTAACGGTCCCCCGCAGACATCCTGTGTTGGCGCAGCCACTCACCGATGCTCCGGCCCCGCCTCCGTTTCACTTCTGGAATTTCAGACTTTAAAGTCTGAAAACCACTGCGCCTGTGTTGCCGTGTCCTCGATCCTTTAACCACCCTGGCGTTCTGATTAAATCGCCAGGGTGGCTGCGGGAGGGTTTTTTTTAAATAAAAAAAAACTATTTCATGCAGCCAACTGAAAGTTGGCTGCATGAAAGCCCACTAGAGGGCGCTCCGGAGGCGATCTTCCGATCGCCTCCGGCGCCCAGAATAAACAAGGAAGGCCGCAATGAGCGGCCTTCCTTGTTTTGCTTATATCGTCGCCATAGCGACGAGCGGAGTGACGTCATCGACGTCAGCCGCCTCCGATCCAGCCCTTAGCGCTGGCCGGAACTTTTTGTTCCGGCTGCGCAGGGCTCAGGCGGCTAGGGGGGCCCTCTTTCGCCGCTACTCGCGGCGAATCGCCGCAGAGCGGCGGCGATCAGGCAGCACACGCGGCTGGCAAAGTGCCGGCTGCGTGTGCTGCTTTTTATTTCATCAAAATCGGCCCAGCAGGGCCTGAGCGGCAGCCGCTGGCGGTGTTGGACGAGCTGAGCTCGTCCAGACCGCTCAGCTGGTTAAAGTCAAATTCCAGAAGTGAACCGGAGGCGGGGCTGGAGCATCGGTGAGTGGCTGCGCCAACACAGGATGTCTGCGGGGGACCATTAGAAGCCCCGGGTAAGTTCAGCTCATTTTCCCCCGACCCCCTACAGTATCCCTTTAATTTTAAACAGTACCAGTTGTCTGGCAATCCTGCTGCTCCTCTCCCTCTAATTCTTTTAGCCATAGACCCTGAACAAAACAAGCGGAGCTAAAAAGTAATGCGTTATAGCCACGGTATGTCCCCAAAAAAATTAACATGGCCCTTCCGGTGCACTTCTCGGATTACCACGGAAGTCACGTGGTAACACACTTAAGCTTCCGTGTTACCCAGAGCACTTCCATCACATCGCATTGCAGCTAGAGTGTCATGTTCCATTGACTACAAAGTCGACAAGCTGCAGTAGAAGAGTGTACCCCGGCAAAACATGGTAAGTGTAAAAGGGCTCTTAATTGTACCTTCAGTATGTAAGGCAGAAAACGGCACATGTTGCTTGTACTTGTTTTACTAAACTATCCATCACTCCAGTGCTTCTTGGAGTAAGAGCAACCTTAAGTATCTACACAAAAACATTCTGAAAGTTAAGGTATTGCACATAGAAGTGTCTGAGCCAGGCTTTCCCAACCAGGGTTCCCTGGAACCTCTGGGTTCCTTGAGTTCTCTTTAGGTGTTCCTTTGCATTTTCCGCCACTGTGGCGGTGGGGGGTCAAGAATAAGAGCACATTATAATGGAGGATACTGTAAAAGGTAGCACTAAATTGGAGGTCAGAATAATGGGCACAAGTTGCAGTCCACCACAGTACTGCTATGCAGTGGTGAGGCTCGCAGATATCTGGTACACTGATGGATATTAGGCCCAGGCTATATGCATGCAAAACCGCTATATAACTCCTACTGCTCTCAGCTTACAAATGGATTGGCTCTCACCACTATGGACTAGCTGACCGGTACGCTCACGCGGCTAGCAGGCGACTAGACATGGTTCTTTGGAGTGGTTAGATGTAGCCACGTCTAGTTAACGTCCACGCTCACAATGTTGCTCCATAGCTCCACCAATGCGTTTCATTGGCATAGCAACTGAACTATTTAGTTGTATATGTATGTGCCAATGGCCAAACCTTCTAAGGGCTTTTTGCTTTCCCCTGGATAAACTGTGAGGCTGCAAGATAGAAATGTAGCTAAAGTTTACTTATTTATTTTCCTGGTTGATCTGGGATGGACAGATGTAAAAAAAAAAAAAGTCCCATGATCAATGATATAGAAATACTTCCGAGTGTATGCAAATTTATCTAAATGTGTATGTTAATATACGCAGCTTGAAAATTAACCAACCAATTTAAACCTGGGTGGTACTTGATTGGTCCGTTTCATGCTGCATATATTTGCATACAAATGTACATACATTTGCATAAACTAGGAGAATTTTGCATCTCATTGGCCAGATGCTTGAGCAATTGGCCGAAAAAGCAGATTTCCAGTGCAGCTGAAAATACTTAGTGAGCCTCCAGGCACTATCTTCTACCCCTTCCTGTTGCTCCTAGTGCATTTTTGATGCCCTCTGTGTACGGCTCGCAGCATGTCACCTGACCCAGCAGGAGCCATGCATGGATGCTGTAAAGTGGAAGGGAGCTGCAGTGAGGGAAGAAGATGGTGCCTGGAGGCCCAGTAAGTATTTTGTACCTTGCAACCCACCCCCCTAAGCACTGTCCCCATTTCCCCTCAGGCATGCTAGTTGAGCTTTCCGGTTGCTTGAGTTCCAAATAACGGGGACTTTGCTGTATATGTAGCTGTGTATAGTACTAATGGTAGCTAGAACAGTCCTTGAGTCTCATTTTTCTTTTCAGTAGAAGGACTAAATTTGTTATACAGAATTCTAAACGGCAGCCATGATAGTCTGATGTAAAATGTGTCTTATCAGCAGAATCTCCTCAGCCAAATAGACGTTTTCTGGTTGGTTTCTGTTTACTTTTCTGGAGAGTAGCACTGATGTTGACTGTTTGACTGCCTCAGCTGCATAGATGAGACTATTTTCAACCCCTGTTAGAAAGTGAAAGGGGACCTAGTTATTAGTAGGACTAGTACTATGTGTACCCATATTTATCTCATTATGTCACTTCCCTTCAGGTAGGCTGTAAGAAGTAATGTAGATGGACCTTTAAATTCAGTCTACTTTCAGTTAATATGCAATTCATGTACAAGCTAGAATAAATAGATAAAAAGCAGAAAACCGAGAGCCCAATATAGTGTAGTATGTATTGGAGAATGGGAGAAAAATATGAAATGTTAGTATTATACTTACAAACCTGGGTTAACTCCAAGGTAACCACTGTAGAAGCAGGTGGGGAGAACAAGCTGTCCCCACTCAGGATTAAGACGTCGCTCTCTGTAGATAGAAGAAAAAGGAGGGTGTAACACTCTTCCGCCAAGGGTGGATATCTTGATATTTAGAGAGATGTACAGAGGCGCCAAAAGGATAAAAATCACTAAAGACGTTTAAAATGTTAGGGTGGACCTGCCCGCCCCAATACAGACACAACTGTTGTTCATTGAAGTAAAACACAATTTATTCACATACTCCTAAAACAAGGAGTTTTGTTTTAGGAGTATGTGAATAAATTGTGTTTTACTTCAATCAAACGTTTTTAGTGATTTTTACCCTTCTGGCGCCTCTGTACATCTCTCTACATAGAATAAATAAATAAACAACAGAACTTGAACTGATGCTGAACTGCACTCAAATGTCCTTATAAACTACGGTAGTGCTAAAGAATAATGCTAAGCTAGCTACACAGTGACAGATTCACAAAAAGTCCTGTAAAAGACTGATTATAGAATTGATTGGATCTGTAAAAACATGAAAAGGTCATATCTCTTTCTGATACAAACAGCTCTGACAAGATAAATCACCAAAAAGCAGGGTCGGCGCTACTATAGAGGCAAAGGGGACAATTACCATAGGGCCCCATAGTCTGTAGGGCCCCCCAAAGTGTCTCCCCCATCCTCTCCAGCTCTGGTGAACAGCTGCAGGGAATGGGGAAGAGAGACAACGGTAGGGAAAAGAAGTCCAAAGCTGCCTCCTGTGTCCTGCATTATGTAAGACTCTGCTGTGTGTACACTCTGCATCTGTAAGGTAAAGGAGGAAGGGAATAATGAGGACCACCAAAAATGCAATAGGGACATATGATGGACACCAATAATATTGTGAATGTGGTTGGGTGGGGGGCAGCTAAATAGGGCGTAGCAGGCAGTTTGCAGGCCCTGGATGGTAAATTTTCTCCCAGGTGCTTCTAGGGGAGGAGGGGGGGGGGGGGGGGCTCAAGTTACTTTTGCCCCGGGGCCCCCTTGTAGCTAGAACTGGCCATGACAAAAAGCAAAACTGATAGTTATTTTACCTTTCTCCTCTTGAGAAGTTTTTTTTTTTTGTTGGATTGGTTTCCTGTGTAATCATCCATGCTGATAGCACTTACCCATGTTCTTGTTGTTCATTCCATAAAAGGATTATGATCTGAGCTGGGCGACCAGTATAGTACGTTCTACCGAGATGAGAAATGGATGCTAGGCTTTGTACTGTGATAACAGGATAGGTCTATTTTACCTATTTCAGTATTGGAGTTACATGGCTACTGGAAAGTTTGTAGACCTGTTGGTGTCCCAGGCTAAGCAACTCAAAATCCACAAATATAAATTAGTGAACATAAACTATCATTTAAAGTACAACTGAAGTGAAAATACAAAGTCACATAAGGCCCTATGGATAGGGAAGGCTCTGGATCCTCTTGAGCAGTGTTTCTCAAACCTGTCCTTGTGACACCCCCCCCCCCCCCCCCCAATGCTGCATGTTTTGCAGGCAACCTCACCTATGTACAGCTAGGTGGATTCCTTGTAGTTGAGGGCACTAACTTACCCCACATGTACATAGATGAGGTTGCCTCAAAACATAGACCATTGGGGGTTCACAAGTACAGGTTTTAGATGCACTGCTTTTGAGCCTTCCCATTTCTTTTATGGTGTCCTCATTTCGACGCCGTCACCCGCTTTGGGTGTATTTGACCAACTGGTCAAATGGACCTTCGGGTATCCTCAGAAGCACCTACATCCCTGAGTGCTTCCAAAGATGGGCAGCTCCATACTGCACGTGTGAGCTTGCACTCAAACATTCACAGTACAGAACCGCCCATCTTCAGAAGCACTCGCTCGCGGAGGCAGAAAACTGGTACCCACTTTTCCCAGCAGCCTGAAATACAATCCCCCACAAGCAAAGCAATCAGTGTTTAACTACTTCACCTCAAAGGAATTTTCCCCTTAAATAAAAACAGAGCAATTGTCACCTGTCAGCGCTCCTTCTATTCATTTGCTTGAAACTTTATTACTACTTATCACAACGAAACACGTTTTCATTTACAGAATAAGGTTTATTACAAATATAGATTAAAAATTAGTTTTGACTTTGTGTTTTACTTATTTTTTTCGTTTTTAAATTTCGCTTTCAGGACTGTAACAAGTACATTTTCGTTTACACTTATTTTATCGGTTTAAAATTCGTCTCAATGCTTAAATATAGTTTTCAACCTTACTCTATTAGAAATACTTTGTTTTTTAGACTGATTATGCGTCGATAATAGTTTTTAGATTTATTATCTTATATATCACTTGTAATAGTACTGTTATTTTAAAAATTTTAATGCGTACGTGGTTATAAGGCTACTTATTCTAGTAAATATATATATATATATATATATATATATATATATATATATATATATATATATATATATATATATATATATATATATATATATATATATAGTATGTGTGTACCAGGGGGGATTTAGAGTTAGGCACCACCAGGGAGTTCTTATGGTTAGGCACCACCAGGGATGTGGTTAGGGTTAGGCACCACCAGGGGGTGGTTGGGGTTAGGCAGCACCTGTGGGGTTTTAGGCTTAGGCACCACCAGGGGGGTCTAGGGGTTAGGGATAGATACAGGGAGGATTCTTTTTGAGAGTAGGGTTAGGTATTGTTACAGTACAATATTTGTAATGTATAACATTTATTAAATGTATATATTCTCATGGGGGGCTAGGGGTTAGGGCCGGTTTCTACTACTAAATGATACGAATGTGGCTACCTTGCCGCATCGCATCACTTCCACCGCCGGCCGCATCACTTCCGCATCTCCCGATGCGGAAGTCAATGGTGGAGATGAGACGCGACTGTGGGCGGATGCGACCGTGCAAGAATCTGCAGCATGCTGCAGATTCTCGGATCGCTCCACACAACATGCACGCAGTGGAAACTCAGCACACCTGCAGTGCGATGCGGCTATGTAGCCGCATCGCACAGCTCCTAGTGGAAACGGGCCCTAAGAGATAAGGAGGGATCTGTGTGTGCCTATAGTTAGGTGTAATTGCAGTAAAATATCAGTAAAATCTACCATTGTATTACAATGCTTAATACAAGTGTAAATATCGGTTTTTTTTTGTTATAGACGCTATTTGATGTTTCATTTCCGATTTCGTTTTTTGTTATAGGCTGTATTTGGCCATTTCATTTCAATTTATTCATCCTATTTAGCACTAGATGTTTGTTTATAGCTATAAACGAAAAATATTGTTTTACATTAGAACTTTCGGCTATATCCGCTCCCTTTTTTCCGCATGTCCTTTTTTGATGCACGCATTTTCAAAAGGTCCCTCCACAAAAACTACCCCCTTTGTTCATTAATCACATTCACTGCAAATTACACACACACACACCCTTTACATTGCATTACTTCTAGCCCCACCTCCACACCGATCCTGCCCAGAAGAGAACTTCCAGCAGCAGACGTTCATTCACGCAGTGCCTGAAAAAGTCTACACGCCAGACAGTGAAGCATACCGAGGTGACAACCTGCCTTCCAATTGGACAGCAGTGTCGCCTGATGTGGAATATGTTGGAAGCTAGTGAATGACCTGCTTTGTGGCTTCCATGTGGAAGGGTGGTGCCAGCATTTCTATTCTATATGCTGCGGGCCACCAATATTTTAAGGTGCAGCGGGCCACATCTTAATACATTTTGTGTGTGTGGGGGGGGGGAGGTAAAAAAGCCTCAGGGGCCACATTCGGCCCACAGGCCTTAGTTTGAGGACCACTGCTCTATAGGATCCAGCATTTTTTATGTTAAAGAGACTCTGAAGCGAGAATAAATCTCGCTTCAGAGCTCATAGCTAGCAGGGGCATGTGTGCCCCTGCTAAAACGCCGCTATCGCGTGGCTAAACGGGGGTCCCTTACCCCCCGAAATCCCCTCCGTGCAGCCAGGGATCTCTTCCGGATTGAGGCAGGGCTAACCGCCGCAGCCCTGCCCCACGCGCGTCTGTCAGCGCGGATCTCCGCCTCTCCCCCGCCCCTCTGTCTTCCTTCGCTGAGAGGGTCAGGGGAGAGGCGGCGATGTGCCGCTGATAGACGGCGCTGAGAGGCAGGGCTGCAGCCGTTAGCCCTGCCTCTAGGAGCAGCAAAATCTACGATCAATTTGGTCGTTGATTTTGCGGGGGGGGGGGGGGGTTGTGGGCGAAGGGACCCCCGTTTAGTCGCGGGATAGCGGCGTTTTAGCAGGGGCACACATGCCCCTACTAACTATGAGCTCTGAAGCGAGAATTATTCTCGCTTCAGTGTCTCTTTAAAGGAATACTATCGATTCACATATTTTTTTCAATTGGCACAGGAATTGTTTGGGAAGTTCTGCTAAGTACTGGTGTATACATTTTAGTAGCAACTTCTTTGTTTACTGTTATCAAAATACATTCAAACTTTACTGACGCCAAAACTGACGGCTGACTGAGCCATGAGGAGAGGGGAAATTCCCCTCACACTTGATCAGTTAACTCTATGTGTAGCTCTGTGTGTGACAGAGAGAGAACTCCCAACAGCTGCAGCTCCTGTGTCCTGTGTTTCTGACTGACCTGTCTGAAGAGAGCAGAGGAAATGTAACTAATTGTCACAGCTTTTCATACTGTTTTTGCTTTCAGAGTTTGATATGTTTGATATTTGCTTTCTGTAGTCTGATATGCAACTCTGGCTGTGCATTGAAGCAGACACCCCTTCTGCAATTGATTTGTCCCAATATAGCTAAATCCTACCCTCAATAAATTACAGCTTTTGCCTCTGATATTTAACATGAAAAGTAGGAAAATGTTTACACAGCCACTTGGACATTATTTGCACATTGTCATTTTAGAACACGTGGGTATCTATATTATTCCTTTAATGCATTGGTTTGCAAGTCTACATACGTAACATTTTTTTTAAATTGGGCTCACAAGAACATAGCATAACTTCTACCGACACCCAAGGCAAGTACACAAGCACATACATCAGTATATCAAATGCATACACATAAATATATATGTACATACACATACATATCCACTGCTGCCTACATTCACACATTGCACAACAATACAAATGAATATAAATGCATACAATCACCTATTCCCCTCATGCATTGGCAAACATGCAATGCATATACACATAAACAAATACCTGCACTGACACACTTCTGCATTCAGCACATAGTTACATAAAACTCCACCTCATGTCCCTCTTCCAGTCCAGGATAGGGTCTGTCTGCTCTTCAGTCGCTTCCTCACTGTCCTCACTGTAGTTTGCATCCGTACTGTAGGCAAAGTAGAGGCTTCTTAAAGAGAACCCGAGGCGGTTCCATGTGGGGCAGATGTGACACAGGCACGTTCTCTGCCTCATGACATGCCTCTGTGTCCCCCACACTGCTGCTCTCTGCCCCCCCCCCCCCCAAGATTAGCAACAATATTTGTCGCTATCTCAAGGGTAAGCATGGGGGAGAGGGATTCCCCCCCATGTTTGAGGACCACTGATCTAGACTGTCATTAGCTATAAGACTCATGTCTTTATTATATTATCACTATAAAGGCTTCATACGTTTTTTTTTTTTTATTACGATCATTTTAAATTCTATTTATTATATATTACTTTGTATTTTTATCAATATTATTTATATTATTATTATTTTGTATTAATACTGCTGCTACCACTAGGAATAGTACTAAGATAACTGGGTTTACTTATTATTGTGTTATAAGAATCCTCCCCAGTGACATTCTTTTAAATACTCCTACAAAGGATTGCTTTTATTTTAAGGTGTGGGCGATCAAGATGTAATACGTTACACTTATATTGATTTTAGGTTTACTGTTTGTATTGAGCTGAGAAAGCGGGCTGAGACCCATGAAATGCGTTGTCTACAGTATAACCGTGTTTACAATAAAGACTTTCCTTTTTACCATGTGCTTGGAAGAACAAAGAGAAATCGAGAGCCCAATATGGTGTAGTATTGTTAAGTTGGTTGTGGTTTAAAGCAAAATATTTAGAAATATTCACAAACATAGGTTACCCATAGGCAACCACTTCAAGTGCAGGTGGGGAGTATTAGAACCTGACCCCACTCAGGTTATTAAGATGTCGCTCTCTGTAGATAGGAAATGGGGTAGCACCCCTCCACCGAGGGTGGAATCAAGATTTCAGCAAGGCTTGGTGTACAGAGGCACCAGAGTAGAATAAAAATGTTTAAAAACCGTCTAAAAGAGGGGGATGTTCAGGTGGACTTACCTCCCTCAAAAATATAGAACTCAATTGAGTCACAATATATCAATACAAAAAACTTTTTATTTAACTCCACTTGGTGCAACGCGTTTCGCAGGTGTGGTCCTGCTTCATCAGGCAAACAGGAGTATAACTCAATGGGTCTAGATGCAGAAGTGAGCGCCTCTGGGGAGGAGCTCACTTCTGCATCTAGACCCATTGAGTTATACTCCTGTTTGCCTGATGAAGCAGGACCACACCTGCGAAACGCGTTGCACCAAGTGGAGTTAAATAAAAAGTTTTTTGTATTGATATATTGTGACTCAATTGAGTTCTATATTTTTGAGGGAGGTAAGTCCACCTGAACATCCCCCTCTTTTAGACGGTTTTTAAACATTTTTATTCTACTCTGGCGCCTCTGTACACCAAGCCTTGCTGAAATTCCTTTTTACCATGGTGGGTTTTCTTTGGAGGCAAGATACCTCCTTATTACGTATACCTTAGAAGTTAAGCTTTACCTATCCATTACACCTTGGGCGCCTCCCCAACCACCCTAGTGCTTTTGAAATGCTTTGCTATGCACTTGCTTCAAAGCACGTAAAGCTGTGTTCCATTTGAAGTACATTTTCCCATTAAACATAGTCAATCCAAATATAGACAAACACATCCAGGCATAAATCAAGTAAAAACAGCTACGTTTTGCTGAAAGCACTACTCTTATATCCGTGTTTGGCGCTGCATTTTGATTAGTGTTTTGCTTGGTGGAAGTATAAGTTGCTCCCTTTTATAATTCATGAGGTGGACACGGTGTTTCCCTGTTGTGTTCCTGCAGCTATTAGGAAATGTCCTCATGCAGTGCCAGGACTTTTTTTTTTCTTTTGTCCTTTCACTCGGTGTTTATTTACATGACAGCTGCAGATTATACAGCTCTGCTTCCATTCTTTTGTAGTGAATGCAGTTAGTAAGAACCTCCAGAATGTATCTTAATTGCAATTTTGACTTTATTCACAATGACACATTATATCCAAACACTCTTTAGGTGGACAGATGGTTTCAGTTGTGTGTTTGCTGTGAAGTTGGGTCATACACCGTGGTGTCATTCTGGACTCGGCACACACATAATTGATTATCTTTATTGTCACATTGGCCTCAATTCACTAAGATTATGCTAGAGATAATAAAGCAAGAGAAAACTTACCTCCACACAGTGAGAGAGTTATCTTACCTCTTCATTCCTTAAGTTACCTCTCCTGTAGTTAATTTACCTCCTCTGTAGTTCATTTACCTCCTCTGTGGTTATTTTCACACGCAGTTAATTAACAGCCTGTCTTTAACTCTGGAGTTATTTTAAGGATTGGAGAGTTAATTTAAAGACAGAAGAGTTAACTTTAGGCTTGCCTGAGGTAAAATGTTTCCTGAATACTACATGCCTTATCACCATGGTAACAACTCTAGAAGAGTTATTAAAGACAGGAGATAAGCTTAGTGAATTGAGGCCATAGTAACTCCTGGCACCCTCCCCTTTTTTTTCTTCTACATACTTGAACCAGAGTAACGTGAATAGGGTAGGCTCTTCTTTTAAGGCAGAACTAAATGATGTGCTCAGCCAAGAACTAGGGCACCACGGATGTGAGACTTAACTTCTTGGCTTCACGCTTTTGTCTCACACTTCCGATCTACAAGTTTTTCTTTCCACACAGGACCACACCATTACAGGTACACACAGTCTCGCACACACACACATACACACACATACACACATACACATATACACACATACACACATACACATATACACACATACACATATACACACATACACATATACACACATACACATATACACACATACACATATACACACACACACATATACACACCACACACACACATATACACATCACACACATCACACACATCACACACATCACACACATCACACACATCACACACATCACACACATCACACACACACACACACACACACACACACACACACACACACACACACACACACACACACACACACACACACACACACACACACACACACAACACACACCACACACCTACACACATACACACATACACATATACACACACACGCACACGCACACGCACACACACACGCACGCACGCGCACACACACACACACACACACACACACACACACATATACACACATATATACACACACACACATATACACACATATATACACACACACACACACACACACACACACACACACACACACACACACACACTCCTCCTTGCAGAGCTGTTGGGGGTCTTTCTTGTATGAACTGCTCACTTCGAAGATCATTCTACAACACTGTTTACAGGTCTTGTCTATTGCCACTGGCTTCCTCTGCCGCGATCTGACAAAAGCGATTGTTCATACTGGATCCCCACTGTTTTTGCAAAGTAAAATATTTTGTGAAGATCAGACTTGGATAATAAAGATTCAGAAATGTTTTCTGCCTCTAATAGATTTAGCCATAGATGATGACCAAGTCTGACTGGATTAGCTGCATGTTGGTTTCAGGTGTGTGATTTAGACACTGCTGATGCCATAGAGATCCACATGACTGCCAGGCAACTGGTATTATTTAAAAAGAAATGCATATGGCAGCCACCATATGCTTCTCACATCTGGTTCCCTTTAACAATACGCATTATACAGTATATGCTACAGTGGTAAGATTGTCAGTTTACGTCTGTCTCCGTCTTACAATGAGAGATGTTTGTGTTTTGTCTGCCTGCAAATAAGGGGCTGCGTAAATGTGTGGTCTGACAGCTAATAATAACAAGGGGAGAGTGGCAGGTGTTTATGCAGTCTGAATAAATCACAAATGGATATGTACAGATATGAATCGGGAGGAGAGACAGGTATTTGAAGACTGACGTTTTTATAAGAAGGCAATGGACGTGTGATAGGGAAATGCATATGGATAGATGGAGATGTGTGTGTGTGTGTGTGTGGGGGGGGGGGGGGGGGAGGGGGCTAACTGAGAAATGCAAAATATGAAATAAGTATTGGGTGGCATGACAAAAATGTACATAGGGGGAGAGGTGGGTGTGATGTACAAAGAGGTGAGTGAGCAAGATCTTGGTGAGACTTAAGTACCTAGAGATGTTGGTATCTGAGCAGTAGCGTAGCTCAGGAGATCTGGGCCCCAGTGCGAGTCTTACATTTAGCTCCCTCGAGCGCTCTATACCTTACAATTGATATGGAGCACCAAAACCTGCCAAGGACAGCTGCTGTGTCAGAGAGGTGTGTAGGCAGGGGAGTACAACAGTCTAATAATGGTTACAACTAGTCAAAGCACATATAGAGGTGATCATTACCAGCTTAACACCAATAAATAGTTAATAAAGCAGTTGGAGGGCTCCAGTGGGCCTCTCTGGTCCTAGGGCCCTTGTGCGATCACAACCTTTGCATCCGCCATAGCTACGCCACTGTATGTAAGCTCTGTCTGAGAAATGCACAGAGAGACTGGTGCTGGCAGATAATTACGTATGGAAGATTTGGTTCTGAAATTCTCAGCGGAAACCATGGGAGAGTGGATGAGAATAACCATCAGGATAAATGTGGGTCTGGCTGACTAGCTTCTCTTGCAGGAAAAACTGGTGGATTCATCACTTATTTACAGAAGCATTGTGCACATGATAGTAACATGGTGCAGAGTTGGGGGATCGGGAGATATGCAGCCACATGTTTCTGGCACCATCACTGGTAACAGGAAAATTCCAGCGTCTGGTTGGAATCAGCACTGGACTCCAAAGGCAAAACTGACAACGTTAGGGAATACATTTAAGTGTTAGGAGTGGAATAAAGTTATTTATAGAGATGGTCTTTGAGATGCTCATAATGCTGGATTAATAGAAATGTTGTTAATTGTATTAAAATGTATGCAGCTTAGAATTGGACCTATCAAATGCGGTAACTAGTTATTTTGTTAAGTCTAATTCCAAGCTGCAGAAATTTGCATTAAATTAACAAAATTAGTATCAACTCAAAATGGTTCTCACTGGAAGGTGTCCGCATGGAGCCACAGCGAGGTTAGGCACCAGCAAGGGGTTAACATAACGTAACGTGGAGAAATTATGGTTGGGCAAAAAGGGGTTACCATTCAGGTTTCTTTTACACTAACTGAGATGAGTCGCACCGCGGTACTCCCCGCCCCCCCCTTCCCCGCCACAGCTTATAACCGTGGCCATTAACGTCAATGAGACATGACACTGCATGCTGTGCAAAGTATGACAGAAGCTCTCCAGGTAATACACAAGCTACAGTGCGTTACTGTGCGACTCCCATGGTAATCCCAGAAGTGCACCTTAAAGTCGCATATGAATTTTTTTCTTTGGTCACACCGTGGCTATAATGCATGGTGGGACTTTTCACCTGCGGTGCAATTATTTTAACAAGTCTCTAAAGTAAACCTTAAGTGAGCAGTGTATGGAGGCTGCCATATTTATTACATTTTAAACAATACCAGATTCCTGGCAGTCCTGCTCATCTCTTTGGCTGCATCCAAAATAAATAGACTACATCCAAATCGCATGTGGTGAAAAATAAAAGAATGCAACCTAATCCCTATAGCTGTGCTTGCCATGGCTATAGCATTGCAAATGCAAATTCGAAGCAGCACAGGTGCCGCATCACACAGCACCCCGTTGGGAATGCAGCCAAGTCTTTTGTTCTTAAAGAGACTAACAAAATTTTGAGCCTTATTTCTTCTATCCTATAAGTTCCTATGCCTGTTCTAATGTGGTCTGTCTTACTGCAGCATTTTCTAGTTGCACTGTCTCTGTAATAAATCTTATCTCCTTTCCTCTGTCGTCTGTCGGGCTCAGGCTGGAATGTGTGGAATGTGCAGCACTGCTTGTCATTGGCAGAAGCTATACACACACTCTCCAAGCTCTGCATGAGTCACACAGTAAGCTGTTCTCAGCATATCATACTCTGGTTAGTAGCCATGTCATTTGTTTGTAAACACTGCATAAAACTGGCAATTACAAGTAGGATTGCAGCAGGGAGTGGCAGAAACAGCACAGAGGGGCCCAGGAGAACATAATGAAGAGAATGGTATGCTTTTTATTGTAAGAATTTTAGAGTACAGATCCTCTTTAAGCCAGCAGTGGCTGGATGGTGTACTGGTTACGGGCACCGCCTTTGACATGGGAGAGCAGGGTTTAAATCCTGGCTAGGGTCTGTACCTATTCAGTAAGGAGTTCAAGGCAAGACTCCCTAACACTGCAGGGTTGAGCGCGTCCCAGTGGCTGCAGCTCTTGAGCGCTTTGAGTCCATATACAAATGTTCGGATTAACGGATTATTATTAAAGCAGGCATTTGAGTCAGCAGAAAAGCTGTCATTAATCATTAATGGTTATTCCGATTTAGCTAATTTCTGCACTATTTGTAACTACACATTAAATGATGTGCTTAATTAGGCACTAAATTAACACAATTTTTTTTCTTATTGCTATTTACTACTAATAAACGATGTTTGTATTTGTCAGTGGTGTTTCCGTTACAAAAGAGAGATAAATGAGACAATTGAGTGTTCAGTTGAGTTTTTACTTAGTTTGGCCCAGATCTCCTAATTGGGAGGATGTGAGTTTAATTGCAGATCTGACTGTTTCTGTGATAAAGGGAAGTGTAGCATATGCACATTTCCTGTTTGATGGGAAGGAGGTAAAGAATGTTACGTATACCAGAGCCGGCTGGGAGTTATGATTGAGAGGTAAGTACTGGCGGTGGTTACAGCTCTTCCAGCCAAGAATGTGGCAGTGGATGTGAAGAGACTTGCTGCAGTCTGGGCACCAGTCGCGGTTCTGCATTTGTCAGCAGGCAGCGAGTTAATAAACGTATTCATGTAGCAGATGAAGCATAATTTGAGATCAGCTATTTGCCCTCCCTGACATTTCCTATAAAAGATCGTTTTAATGGTACAAGCGCTCCCTGAACATCCCTCGCCCGTCACCTCTAATTCTATTTTAATTGCACACAAATAACAACTTGCTTGCTGGGCTCCCCTTGTAAATTACATTGGGGTAATTAAGTTATAATCAACATGTACTTTTCTAATGAGGCTCACTTGTAATCTCTTCTTTGAAATGGCCGATGGTGACCTGCTCTTCAGCTTCGGACTTGCTCAGCTGTATGACGTTCATAGACTCGTGCGGCCCAATGTGGGATGATAAATCAGTCTGGAAGCAGAGGAAACCTTGCCTGCTAACTTCAAAGCCTCTACATCAAAGTATTTGTATTAAGGGTTTTATCCTTAAGGCTTTTTCTGATGTGTGGATTGTTTCTGTAGAGCAAAGGAAGTGCAAGTATTGATGTCTATTGGAAGAGACAGGTGTATGACTGACAGGTGTCATTTCATTTTCTTTTGTTTGATGGGGACGGCGTAGCTGTGTGATTCAGTCACTCTGCAGAATATACATGCCCACAGTGAGCTAACACTGACAGGCATACCTTTACTGTTTGATGCTCTGAGCTGCAGGTAAGAGTAGCTCCAGGCAACAAGTACATATCAATGCATTGCCCAGTATCAGTACACATCGGCACACTTCAAATAGTGGCCTGAAATCTGGCAGTTTAAAGAAACCAATGGGTTTTAAGGCCTGTAAATAATAATCAAATGCTTTAGCTATAAAACATAACTTACAATTACAATCTTAATAGATGAACAGATATGGCATAACGCAGTAAAAAGTCCATATGCCACGTAACCTCATCAATGACATCTTCATGATGTGTGGCTGCATTGTAATAGTAACTCACCTGTCCTGGCGCACTACTTCATCTTCAGCCCCACTGTCTGCTTCTACTCTCTGCGGTGCATCTCATGCATAAATAACTTGCCCCAGGTCATGGAGAAGAGGCTGGCAGCAGGGATGAAGATAGTGCAGCGCACTGGACAGGTGAGTTATGTAGCTGAATACTCAACACACTACGGAGGAAGATGGAACCAGCAATGTCTTCCTAACCATGAGCTTTCCACTATCCACCTTCCTCGCTGGCGGGTATGCGCAATGTCACGTGATCTTTCATAAGGGTGTGAACGGGTAGTCAAGCAATTGCAGTACTTTGCAGAGAATTGTCGGGGATCTGAAAGATCCAATCCGCCATGACAGGCATTATTGCCACGTGTCGCTAACCGGCAGCGAGATTGTGCGCCTGCACCCACGTTGCGAGATCATAGAAATGTTTTTCACTCTCAAGTATTGACGTTTGTTGGGAGAATTGCATTGTGGGTAATGGTCTTTACAATGCATCCACACAACGTGTAGTGCCCCAGGGACTCTGGATCGGTCAGGCAAGAGACCACCTGGGAGGTCCTGCAGCTCGGCAGCAGTATGGGGCCCTAGGACAATTGTCCCTTTTGCCTTAATGGCAGTGCCAGCACTGTGTGTCTGGCCCTGCTGGAACTCCATGTACACCTCTCAAATCTATTGCAGTCAAATTGCAACTAATTATAGAAATGGTATGTCTGAAGGGAGCTGGGATGGAAGCAGCTGGTGCAAATCCTATCTCCATATGGATGGTTACCCAGGGCCGGACTTCTACTTTTCAACACCCTAGGCCAGCTATCACCAGGCGCCCTCCCCCCCCCCCCCCCCCCCCCCCTGCAGAAGAGGCCAGTGCTATATAAAACATAATAATATGGTAGGGCATTAGACTATGGTAGGGATTTGATTGTGAGCTCCTCTGAGGACAGTCAGTGACATGACTATGTACTCTGTAATGTGCTGCAGGAGATGTCAGTACTATATAAATACATCATAATAATATGGGTAGGGCATTAGACTATGACTATGGTAGGATTAGATTGTGAGCTCCTCTGAGGACAGTCAGTGACAT
The DNA here is from genome assembly GCF_040937935.1 of Hyperolius riggenbachi. Classification (NCBI taxonomy): domain Eukaryota; kingdom Metazoa; phylum Chordata; class Amphibia; order Anura; family Hyperoliidae; genus Hyperolius; species Hyperolius riggenbachi. Next base: position 43,942,466 of record NC_090657.1, on the reverse strand, counting down.
GGCTACGTACTATGTGAAGTGCTGCAGAAGATGTTAGTTATTAATTAAATACATTGGAAGACATTTACAGATAGTGCCAACAGAGCATGAAACGGAGAATGGGTCCCCCACCAATAGCACACACAGTGTGCACACACTGTACACACACGTACACACACACACACACACACACACCACACACCACACACACCACACACACCACACACACCACACACACCACACACACCACACACACCACACACACCACACACACCACACACACCACACACACCACACACACCACACACACCACACACACCACACACACCACACCACACACACACCACACACACCAGGGCCTGCAGCCCCAGTGTTTCCACTTCTCTCCCCAAACATTGCCTTGACCAGTGTGAGGAAGTTTAAGACAGCAGCAATGCAGGACAAGCAGGCATAGGATCTGTAGAGCTGAGCAGCAGCCTGACATTCCTGAAGCTGCCTGCAGAGTCTGTGCTGCTCAACCTGAGGAGGAGAGGCTGCAGCATGATTCCACAGTGTAAAAATGCTTGTGGTGATAAATGCAGAGTTGCTCACACTCTGGTCTCCATTTGCATCCCAGCCTCTATTCTCCCTCACCCTGTGCAATGCTGGCTGCGCTGACTTTCATTTTTACCTCTCCGTGCAGGCACTATTTCATTCCTCCTCCAGCAGATCTGCTCGGCTCTATACAGCTCCACACTACCACAATGCCAAGGGGGAGGGGCGGAGAGACGAGCAGACCTGTTGGAGGAGGAAGGAAGTAGAGCGTGCCCGGAGAGGTAAATATGAATAAAGAAGCCCCTGCAAACAATAGAGAAGCCTCCCCGGCCTCTACGGAAAAGTAGGTTAGAAATCATTACCTCCTTGCTCGCACATTTTGCTGGACTCACACCCTGTCCTGCAGAAATAGACTGGAGCTGGGGAAAGTGCAGAGGCTCCACCACGATCGCTTCCTACTCCCAGTGTCCCGCAGGTATCTTTCATCCCCCACCGCCAAACAAGTGAGTCATGTGCCACCCGACTCAGGCTGCCCGCTGCTTATTTGCAAACAATGCAGGGCGGTGGAGGACAGATCTGGTCTGGCTGCAGGAGGAGGTGCAGTGGAGGCTTCAGCTGGCGGCTGGGCGCTTTGATGTTCTTTACTCCCGACTCTCCTGTCTGCACTGCACGCACGTTCCTGCCCCTCAGCCGCCCCAAACACTGCTGAAATTCTGGCGGCCTAGGCCAATGCCTAGGTTGGCTTGCCAGAAATCCGGCCCTGTGGTTACTGTATATACTGATGATCTGATGTATGTGAGGATATGGCAGCTGAAGCCAGATTACTTGGAAGACTCCATGTGTATCACAGATGGACTAGCGAATCTGTAGACCGTTTTTATATGTAAGGGACCTATATTCACTTAGAAATATTAATACAAGTTTAGTCAGAGTTTTCTTATCAAAACAGGAGGATTAGCCATACTATGCCAGGGAAAGAAAACACATATATAAGTACAGCAAACAATGGGCAGCGCTCACAGGCTGCAAGTGAGGTGAAAGCTCCAGAGATATGACCAGCCCCTTGAGGATAAATACATACCTTGAATATAAATCTAATGCAAATTATGTGCTAACACTAATCTAAATTCTAAAATTTGAATGCAAGCTGACACCCATGGAGGCAGCCAGCCTGAAGTATACTTAAGTTTTGTACAGCAGAAGGAAATGGCAGCGCTTCCAAACAGACGCTGCACCCTAATTGACTACCTGCACAAGTATGCAGAGCTCGAATGACGGGAAGATTAGTGGGAGAGTCTAGTAGGGATAAGCTAACGCCCTACTTTACTGTACCTGTTTTGAATGCAAGGTGTGTAATCTGCCCGTTATTCGAGATCTGCATACTTGTGCAGGTAGTCAATTCAGGTGCAGCGTCTGTTTGGTAGCGCTGCCTTTTCCTTCTGCTGTACATATATAAGTAGATAAATACTTGATCTACTTACATAGCACATGTATTGTACTGTCCACGTTTTGATTTTAGTGAATTGTATATAGTAAATGAAGAGAGTTCCTGGCGGGAACCATGTATTTTGCCCACAGTTTGAGGTTAAATACTGATGTAATTTCTTCCCTTAATTTTTTTTTATTTTATTTTCTCCGCCAATCACCTCAGCCTTGCTTTTAAACACAACTGAGCAGAGGATCATGTTTCAGCTAGGCAGGGAAATAAAGGGAAGAGGAGGAATATATTCTAGATCAAAAGAACCTCCAACATGCAACTGAATGGCAATGGCTATTAAAGGGTCAGTGTTCTTAAGGTATGTTATAACTCCAAACCATAAACGCAGAAAAAGTTTTGAATGCAGGATAATCACTTTATCACTTAATACACTCAGACCAGTTGCTGTTGAAATTTGATTTTTATGGTGACAATACCGCTTTAAATGCTTTGCTGAAAAGATCCCTTCGTTATCTGCTCTCCCTATAATGTACCCCTATAACATTAGTATCTGTAATGCTTCCTGATGCGAGCCAGTGCGTCTCTACCAAGAAATGACACATGCCATAGGGGTGTCCAGCCTATATCGAAAGAAGTGGTCACTTTATGAAACAACAGAGTAACCAAGCAGCTTAGGGTGACCCAAACTACTAGGAATGTATAGGGGGATGAAAGGAACCAAAAAGCCCTCCTACTAAAAAAGCAAAGCTTGGTGTAATTGCCTTCTTAAAACAGAAGGAAATTTGCAATAATTCAGTTATAAATGAATATTTGTGGTTACCCACAATGCACACCTACTAAATATGCAAAGTAAATATGCAAGTAAACCCCCTTTTACATGAGAAATCTATTCCTTTTCACAAACAGACCATCAGGGGGCTCCGTATGGCTGATATTGTGGTGAAACCCCTCCCACAAAAAAATTCTTAGTCAGTACTTTTGGCAATTTCCTGTCTCTGAACCCTGTTGCATTGTGGGAAATAGCTTTTTACAGCTGTTTCCAACTGCCAAAACAGCAAGCAGCAGCTACATGACTTGCCAGCAGTAAAAATGTCACCATGTGATAAATGTCAGAATATAAATCAGGGATTTAAAATATTTTACAATGGGCAAACACTGACTAAATCCTTTATACATAATTATTGTGAAAATGACACTTTTTTTATTACATTATTTTCACTGGAGTTCCTCTTTAAAGAGAACCTGTACTGAGTAAAATTATTTAAAATAAACACATGAGGTAACTTCAAATGAACATTACATAGTTACCTTGCCATCAGTTCCTCTCAGAACCGCACCATTTTCTTCTGACAATGATCCCTTCCAGTTCTGACAACTTTTTTTCAGAACTGAAATATATCAGTTTCTGTCAGTTACAGCTGAGAGGAGAACTGATGTGTCCATGTTTCCCTTTGGCTCAGTGGGCGATATTACAGTTTAACAGTGTGCTGACCAGAAAGCTGTTATGGTGTATTGGCCATTTTCAAAATGGAGGACGGAGAATTCTATTGATCCCAGTGGACAAACTGGACGCAGTAGAGGAAAAATAGATTGAGGAGTAGACTACACAGGAGGTAAGTATGACTTGTGTATGTTTATTTTGTCTTTTAATTTTCAGTTCAGGTTTTCTTTAAGCACTGCAGCAGTAAGTAGAATGACCAGCTATCTTGCTAGCTTTTTAAATGCTTTGCAGAGATTGCCCTTTTGTATTTTAGACTTGGATGTGAGCCCAGCATAGGCTGACAGAGGCTGGAACATCTCCACCTCTGATATACGCTAAGCATAAACTGAATGTGTGTGCACAGACGAGATTTACTGAATCTATCACACGCGAATGAAACATCATACTGTGAAATAAACTGGGGGGGGGGGGGGGGGGGGGGGGGCATTGGTGGCTGTGGCCAGTCAGAAGGCACAGAGGAAAACTGCTGAGAATAACACACCCCAGCAACAAGGAGATAAAATATTTAGTAGAAATATCTGACTATTAAAGATGATGGGCCCTGCAGACAGTAAGATTGCTGCATAGAGATAGACAGGAATTATATTGTGCAACCTAAGCAACTCACATCATAGTTGATAGAACCAATATATTCTTTTCTGGCGGTGATCCTGGACATATGTAATACTGATGCAGCTCCAAGCATTGCTAGTGAAGTACCCCGACTCTCCATTATAGGGGCATTTGGCTGGCCACTAGGGGTGTAGCAATTACCATAGCAACTGCGGAGCCCAGAAGTGTTGGGGGACCACTAGGCACTTGCATTAGAATGAAGCATCAGAGCGCGGGGTGGGGTCTGGTGGAGAATACAGATGCAAAACATACACGGAAACTAATTTGGGCGCTGGATGAAACCGCTAGCAGGATATCTGCAATAGTGGCAATATTCTGCTAAGGCTTTTACTTGCACTATTTTTACTTCTATCTACTTTCTAATCTAACCCCTGTTGTAGACCCCACACCTAACACGTAAAAGCCGTGATTAGTGGCAATGGACAGTAATTATGGTGCCCCATAAACAGCGGGCAGCCAGCATCCACCATTTATCTGGTGCCATAATTACTGTTCATTGCCGCAAATTGCGGCTTTTACTATTGCAGCCTATGGCGTCAGCGGGGTAGTTCAGGGGATTAACCACTTCACATCCAGACCTTGTTTTCCCCTTTATGACCAGAGCAGTTTTGATGCTTTAGCTATGTCCCTATTCAATCAGCAATAACTTTATCCCTACTCACTACACCTAAATGATCTATATATCGTTTTTTCAAGACAAACCAGGCTTTCAATGGGGGGTATTTAGTCCCAAGAACAATTTTGTTTTCTAGACATTTTAATTGAAAAAAAGGGAACAAAAATAAAAAAAATCATTATTTCTCAGTTTTTAACAAATCCAGTTTAAAAATAAAAAGTGCCACAGTGATAAAACCATTCCACCAGTTTTATGTCCCCCCTAATATAGTCAGATGTGCCCCGAGTATCAGCCCAACCTTCCAACCTTCCCAGTTTAGCCAGATGTGACCCCAATATCAGCACCCCCCGTATAGTCAGATGTGTCCCTTGTATCTACCACCCCCCAGTACAGAGAGACAGTAACGCCGCCAGGATTGGCACCCCTCATTATAGGCAGATGTGTCCCCAGGATAAAATTTCCCCCATTATAGCCATATGTGCCCCCAGAATTGCCCCCCCCACCAATTCTAGCCAGATGTGCCCCAGTATTAGGTAACCCCCCCCCCCCCCCCCCCGGTAACCAAATGATCCCCCATTGTCAGAAGTCATCCCTCCAGTTACCCTGGTGCCTGCCAGTTGTTTTGGCACCCCTAACCCCCCTCCCCCTCAGTGTGGATAGCCAGATGTATGTCCCCCCCCCCATTAGGCAGCCCCTCCGTGCACAGATGCCAAAAACATGTAAATAAAGCTGCCTCATCAAGCCGGGACCCAGGTAACCGGCAATACACGGCTGAGTTCAGAGCTGGGATCGGATGCTCGGGCTGCAGACTCATCGCTGGAATGAGGTGAGGTGAGGTGAGAGAGGCAGCTTTATTTACATTTTTATGGCCATCTGTGCTCGGAGGAGGGGGAGATGAAGGATCACGCTGTTTGCTACAGTGGTGATCGTTCATCCGCGGGGGGGTCACTAATTGGCTACAAGGGAACATGTTCCCTTTTGCCAATTAGTAAGGCAGCCGACAGTCCTGGGGGGTGCACTCTAAACCACACCTGTTCCTTCACAAAAGGGCTGAGAGCAGGTCAGTATATCTACATTGCTGTGGCTTGGAGGGTGCCACAGCTGACGTAAATATACTGTAATGGTGGGGAAAGTGGTTAAGATTAAACAGGGGGAAGGAGGTTTAAGGTTAAATGGGGTGTAGGTAAGAGTTAGGCATTAGGGCGGATCGGTTAAGGTTAGGCACCAGGTGGGGTCTTAGGGTTGGGCATAGATAGAGGGAAAGTTCAGTTTGAGTGTAAGTAGCAAGTAAACATTACCTGCTTCCGGCGATCGTGCTGCCTCCTGCTCTCGGCGATCACACCTAGTTTGCAAGTTTCCTGCAGCCAGCCAATCACCATGTGGTATCAGTCCCCACATGGTGATTGGCTGGCTGCAGGACACTTGCAAACTTACCAGGAAGTGGAGGAGAATTGATCGCCAGGAGCAGGTAACTTATAATGCTAGAGTAGTGTTAGGTTAGGGCATAGTAAAATATTGGTAATTGTCTCCAATGTTTTTCTATAGAAATGAAGTAGTAGAATATCTGTGATTTTAGCCACCTTTTACTACTAGCAGTCCCTGTCACCGTTGTAGTCCTGTGCCATTTTTATAGGTACGCGTACGCCTAACATTACCAATCAGTTCTTACCATAATTCAGGCACTTGCTATTGCCGATGCCCAAATCACACACCTAAATTACCAGGTTCCATGTGGCAATCTGATTACCTGCTTCGGTTCCCAAGTGCTGCTGTGCACAACAGCTAACGTGAGCAAATGCTATTCAGTCACTCTAAATGACATTTGGAAATGCCAGTGTACTCTGCTCCAGCGCTGCTTTGTAGCTCAGTGAACCTTATAAGTAGCTGCTATTCAGGCTGCATGTAATGAAACTGCTAAATGTGCAGAGGGACTGTTTATGTTGCCACTGTAGAACGTCTATTATTCTGTTGTGTTTGAGCTGTACTGTCGGGCCATAGGATATAATGAAGGGTTGACAAAACTACATTTTGTTCAGATGACTGATTGCATATAATGTTCTCCACTTTTTTTCTCCTTTCATAGTACTTTTCATAGTACCATAGTTCATAGACCCAGACACTGAGTGCAAGGGGTAATGATTGTGTTTAAACCTCAAACATTATTCAACCCCATAGCTCAAATGTTAGTCTTCCTTTATTTTCAGATAAGTAAAGGTTAGCACTTCTATGCTTCTAGAATAAATGGGGTTAAATCTAGGAAGAGATCTATGCATTAGTGTTAAGATCATGACATTCATGCCATTGGTTATTGATGTGGGATTGAAAATATTCAAGAAATGAAGTGTGTACTGTCAGTTACACCTTTAAAAGTTTACAGATGTTTCATCTTAAATCAATATTTTAATGCTGGTTTAAAGAGAAACCATAACCAAGAATTGAACTTTATCCCAATCAGTAGCTGATATCCCCTTTCCCATGAGAAAGCTTTTCCTTTTCTCAAACGGCTCATCAGGGGGCGCTGTATAGCTGATATTGGGGTGAAACCTCTCCCACAGTGTGATGTCAGGACTGCGGTTCTGACAACACACCGTGGGAGCCTTGTTGCATTGTGGGAAATAACAGCTGTTTCCAACTGCCAAATAAAAGCAAGCAGCATCTCCTTCCATTGACATTACCTGCCAGCAGTAAAAAATGTACCACATGATAAATGTCAGAATGTAAATCAGGGAGAGGAATGATTTTACAATGGGCAAACACAGACTAAATCATTAATATATAAGTTTTGTAAAAATGAAGCACTTTTTTATTACATTATTTTTACTGGAGTTCCTCTTTAGGCTTCTTGCACACCAAGACGTTGCGTTAGGTGCCACGTTAAGGTCGCATAACGTGCACCTAACACAACGTATGGTGCTGCAAGAGCCGACGGTAGAGTGAGCCGCGTTAGGCGGCTCGATTCCTATAATGTCTCCCAGAGTGGCGCTGATTGGCCAGCGGGACCACGTGATGCGGAGCGAGACACTCCGCATCACGTGGTCCCGCCGGCCAATCAGCGCCCGCCAGTGCAGTGAATATTAAGTAGCCATGTGCGCGGCTACTGTAACTGGCTCTCCCCGCCTCCTCTCCGCCCCCCACTGCGCATGTGCAAACAGTCTAACGCGGCTATAGCCGCTCCAACGCCGTAGCATGCTGCACTTTGCGGAGAACGTGCAGCGTTACATGTAACGCAACGTGGGCTGTGTGAACAGCCCACTTGTGTTACATTGCTGTGCGTTGGGGGAGCGTTACAGGCGCACGTTAGTCTTGGTGTGTAAGCAGCCTTAAAGCAAACCTGTGATGGGAGGAGATGTAATAAAAACACAAAATAAAAAAAAAAAACTGTGCTGCCAATTGTGCAGTATGTTAAAATAATGAATAGTATTTTTAGTGCATAGAATGATACTCAGAAACAAGGTCACAGGGCAAGTTCTAGTTTCTCCCCTAGTTGCCCGATGAAGCCGCTTACACCTGCAAAAATGCATTGCATTGTGTAGTTGTCAAAGGTAATTGTTGTCTAAAACTGACAAAACTGTGTCTTCCTTTAGGGAGGTCCACTACTACCTACCATTTTAAACAGGTTTTTTTTTTTTTTTAGCATGTTTTATCCTTTTGTTGTTGCCTCTGTTAAAATACCTAGTGTTATATATAATGAAAATGCCTCCATTGTAGGAAGCCTCTTCCAGATCCTCTTTGAGCTCCACTATTACTGCACAAGGCCATTTTCCAAGGCCATTACTGCATCCATCCTGGGTATGTGTACGTAATGTTCATGCATGCAGCAGAACAAAACTGCTCATACATGCCTTTTTTCCTCGGTGTGCTAGTGTTCAGATCTGTCTTAGTGGGGTGGGGTTGGAGGGAGTCTGGGGTATAAACACTCCTATTCAACTGCATGTAATTGCTTCCGATAGGGGCTTGTAGCCAGCATTCATACGCAAGAATTTTAACATCTCTTTAGTGTAAAGCAAGAAGAAACCTCATCGCAGCTTTTTAAAAATACTTTAAAAGTAGGTCTCCCATAATGCACTTTATATGAACGTGGCTACTTTCATAGGATGAAAGGGAGGGTTGATATGGTAACATGCTCTCATGCACTCAGTTAGGGGTCTGAGACTTTGCCTGAGGCACAAAGCAGCATTGCAAGAAACACATGACAAAATTGTTGACCAACCTCTTCATTTTGCACTCATCTTCATAAATACATAGCCCTTGGCAAGATGGTTATTTTTATAAGATGGTCTCCATTTTTAAAATGTAAAATAATGTTTTTGTTTGAATTTCTTGATACTGACTATTAGGTATAGATTTTCTTGGTGCTAGAAAAACCTGTTCTATTCAAATGCCCCTTTTGTGAAAATACTGCTTTTCACCACTGTAATGCAGCTTAAGGCCTGTTGCACACTACATGTATTACCTTGAATCTGAATGCCATGTAGTGTGCAAGAGGTCTAAAGGTGCCCATTAACGGTACAATTTTTCACCAAATGCAATCTCTCGATGCGATTTTTACTATCGTATTGTATATAAAAGTTTCCATTTATGAAGGTGATCGATAAGGAACGATTCTTTGGTCGGTTGCTGAACAGGATAAAATCGATCCGAAAGTGTGATTTTTTTTTTTTTTTAAGAATCCAATTTTAAGAAAGAATCGTTCAGTAAATGTGAACAATCGATAATTGCCTCCCGATTAGTTATGATCATTCAAATCGCATCGAAAGATTACATGTAGTGAAAAATTGTACCGTTAATGGTCACCTTTATATAGATCAGTCAAACCTAACTGCAAGCACCACTTCTTCCTGAACCTTAATATTGGCTCATCACTTTGATGGCTGGTCCTACTGACCAGTACTAAGGCATAGAATGGGACAGGACTCAGCCTGACGTAACTGGAGGAAGTCTGCATTTGCCTAAAGCAGTGGTCCTCAAACTAAGGCCCGCGGGCCGAATGCGGCCCCCTGAGGCCTTTTTACCGGCCCCCACACACAAAATGTATTACTTATAGATGCGGTCAGCTACAACTTTAAATATTGGTGGTCCGCATATAGAATAGCATTGGCGGCACCACCCATCCACATGGAAGCCCGAAAGCAGTAATTCACTCGTTTCCAATCAAATTCCACATCAGGTGACACCGCTGTCCACTTCAGGATGTCACCTGGGTATGCTTCACTGTCTGGCCCGCAAAGACTTCTACATCATTTTATGTGTACTCCGGCCCCCCAGCAGTCTGAAGTATGTTGACCTGGCCCTCGACCCAAAACGTTTGGGGACCCCTGGCCTAAAGGGTGCATTATGCAAATGATTAAAAAAAATCACATTTACTTACCTGGGGCTTTTTTAAGCCCCTAAAAGCCTGTGTCCCCTTTGCTACAGGACCGCTCTCCACCGGTTTTGTGCGGTTCCCTACATAGCGACCACCAACCTGGCCCCCAAAAAGTTTTTTGGTTTTTTTTTATATTGCACACATGCTTGTGGACAGTCAGCAAGACCACAACTTGCAAGCGGTGTGCAAAAATATAAAGAAACACTTTAAAAAATTGTACCACTTTTGGCACAAAATGTTAAGTAAATTAAACGCCAAAGAGGATAAAAATTAAGGAATATATTCCTCTCACTTCAGTTGTCCTTTAACCACCCTGGCGTTCTGATTAAATCGCCAGGGTGGCTGCGGGGAGGGTTTTTTTTAAATAAAAAAAAAAACTATTTCATGCAGCCAACTGAAAGTTGGCTGCATGAAAGCCCACTAGAGGGCGCTCCGGAGGCGATCTTCCGATCGCCTCCGGCGCCCAGAATAAACAAGGAAGGCCGCAATGAGCGGCCTTCCTTGTTTTGCTTATATCGTCGCCATAGCGACGAGCGGAGTGACGTCATCGACGTCAGCCGACGTCCTGACGTCAGCCGCCTCCGATCCAGCCCTTAGCGCTGGCCGGAACTTTTTGTTCCGGCTGCGCAGGGCTCAGGCGGCTAGGGGGGCCCTCTTTCGCCGCTGCTCGCGGCGAATCGCCGCAGAGCGGCGGCGATCGGGCAGCACACGCGGCTGGCAAAGTGCCGGCTGCGTGTGCTGCACTTTATTTGGTGGAAATCGGCCCAGCAGGGCCTGAGCGGCAGCCTCCGGCGGTGATGGACGAGCTGAGCTCGTCCAGACCGCTCAGGAGGTTAAGAATGCCACACATTTGAGGGTTCCTCAGCCATTTTTTGGAGGCCATTCACCTATAATATACCAGCAGCTCTGGGTCATTTTTGGATTGTTTTAAAAGATCTCCAAAGAGAGAAGAATTGTGAAAATAAACAAAGAAAAAACTCAGGGTTAAAATTCAAAATATATTTTAAGACCTTTCACTATTTTGAGACCTTTACATTAAATTCTTTACTTTTCCACTGCAAAGTCTCCGGTGATCATTGGATGTTTTTCTTTAAAGAAAAAAAATCGATATTTGCATTAATATACCTGTTCAAGATCTTCAGTTAAGGAGTGTGGATTTAACATGCAGAAGTGGTTTAGACGCATCTGAATTATGAACTTGTGGCTATAGTGCAGCAGGTGCTTTACTTGGGGCACCAGTAATTCGCCATTATGTAGCTGAGTGCCAGCTAATCTGATAGTGGCTATGGGATGCCGGGTGTTTAGCTTGGGTGCTGGGGATCAGCTATAATCTCTCTGCCAGTATTCAACTGTTCAATAGCTGGTGCTCAGCTACAGTGTAACCAAGTGTCAACCATCACTGTACTATGCAGGCCAAGGTCAGCCATTATATAGCAATGCTCTAGATGTCCGCTCCTGGACTCGGCCATGTTATAGCTGTGCTTTGAATAGTTAGTGAGGTATAGGGTAGGGGGAGGATAGATAATGTTACGAAGTTCAGGAAGTTGTTGACCTTGACACCAGTGGTTGACGTGGGCTCTCCCAGGGCACAGTGTCTAAGTGGCTATGGGTCTTCACCAGAACACCCCGCAGAGGATAATGGGCCACTACCTCTAACAGGCAATGGACTACTTTGCTGCCTAGTAGCCACCAGGTTGTGGCCCCCAGGATTGCCCCACTGGAGGCAGAGAGAACGGAGTCCACTAGGAAGGCGATGCAGGATCAGGTAAGACAGCAGAGACAGCAGGCAGACAAAATCTGTAAACAAGCAAGGGTCGAGGCAGGCAGGCGCAAACGGTAAACAGACTAGAGGTCGAGGCGGGCGGCAAACAGGCGTAGCCTGTAACCAGGCTACAGATAGGCAATAGACAGGTGTAAAATGGCAAAGTTGAGGCAGGCGGCAGGCCAAACTGAAGTCAGGAACAGGCAAGTATAATGCGGGTAACCAGGCTCTAGCGGCTACTGGTGCCAAGTTGACCAGAAGTGAAAGCACTGGAAGGCTGCCAACAGGGTCCTTAATTAGCCAGTTCAAAATTGGCACCTAATTTTGTGTTCACACGAATACGCCTGTGTACTGACCTGATCGCGCATAGGCATGCACACGCCGCAACAGCTTGCAGAGAGCCACCTGGAGGAAATGTCAGGCAGCGCGTGGTTGTGCGTACGCAATGGCTGGCGAGAGGTAATGTAACAGGGTGAGTACGTTAGTGTTTGGTGTTTTAGGAAGCGTTTGCTTCTAGAGTTCTAGGGGAAGATGGCGTTAGTGAGGTCATATAAGATAGGGTTCGGTTACTGAGGGTTTGGGGGGGGGGGGGGGGGGGTTTGACATCTGGAAAGCCAATAATAGAATATTGGTAAAACAGCATTACCAATATTCATCAGTCAGTCAGTCTTCATTGCCAATTCACAAATCTGATAAAGGAAGCATCCACAGTAACCAAGGGCATAGCAATAGCCATAGCAGCCATCAGCTCCATGCTTAATTTACAGCATCTAAACAGACCACCTATCATACATTCTATGAGAGTGTTCTGAGCTGCATGGTGACCACAGTGTTCCTTATTGGCAACTGCTGACACCAGACACACATATGGATGGCCTAGCTGCTGTACAGTGGTGGTTAACCTCACTGCTTGGTGGCTTATACATAGTTCAACCATTTGTGTGAACTATGATTTAAATTTTTGTTGAGAAAATACTGTTTCTTAGAAAATAAGATGGTGTATTATATTCGTTTTTGCTCCAAAAGATGTTCTAGGGCTTTTTTCAGGGGATGTCTTATATTTCTATTAGGAAGGGTCTCTCAGCAGAAAGTTTCCTGTTCCTTTGTACTGTGCTGGTCCTGGATTAGATCTGCTACTGTACTGATCAGGCACCAGCCCTGTCACCCAGTGGCATAGCTAGAGATTATGGGGCCGTATAGCAAAACCTTCATGGAGCCCTCAGATGTAGGCACTCTTTAGCTATGCCACCTGCCCCTACCCTATGGATATGAGTTAATCGGCAATTTACATTTTCATGCAATCTACACTGCATATAGTCCATGGGCACTGATAGTCAGATGGTGGAGGAACACAGGAAATGTAGTAATGCGTACATCAAGTACCACTTGGGCCCCCTCGGCTCCAGGGCCCCATAGCAGCTGCTATGGCTATTGCTATGCCCCTGCTGTCACCCCTGCACACAGCTTATCACCTTGCTGTGTGCTGGGGTGACATAACCAGCGCACAATCGGCACTGCACCGCTGTGTCCTCGTTAGCTGGTTGCCTCTTCATCCTCTTTAAGTTCTGCTAGGGCTTATCTTCGGGGTAGGGCGTTTGTCAAGCATGCTCAAAATTCTAGCTAGGGCTTATTTTCAGAGTAGGTCTTATTTTCAGGGAAAGTGGGTATAGACCTCAACATTTAAATCAATACTTTAAAAAGGAATTTTGAAGCATTGTATCAAATATCTTGCCTTGATCATATCTGTAGAGAAAGCTATAGCCTTGCCTCAAGATTAGTTCTATCACAATGGATAATGGGTGTGTAGGTTTGCAGATTACTGCAGGTGGTTGCAACTAATTACCTAGGCAGGAACATTGGCATTACTGTGGTGTTAAGCTGCCCAAAGACAACACAATCTTGATTGTACAGCCTTATCAAATCTGTGGGTAGTGTTATTGCAAAAAATTGACCGTTTTTCCACATGGGTTTTTTGTGAACTTTAGAAGTCGTGCAGTTATCCATTCATTTTCACTGCATGTGCTGTGAATGCATCTTCACACATTTGCAAAATACGTACAAATGTTGTGTGAACTCTGCCTAAATGAATATACTTTGAACTAATATTTTAGGCAGTCCTATTTGAACTTGTAGGCTTTTTTTGACTTTCAGATCTTGCTACAGACTGAAATGCGGTGATCATTTTTCAAAACATTATATTTTTTAATCAACTTTGCATACCGGTGTGTTTACCCTTTAAGATTTCGGAAAATGTTGGCATTTCAGCTGTGTCGTTATGATACAGTAATAACGTTATTACGTATGCTTTTAAAGTTGTATTGTAAGGTTTCTAGGTTTTTCTAGAGTAATGTTTCTAAGAATTGTTTAATTTTCTTGGAATTTCATAGAGAAAAAATGGATGCAAATGTAGAAAATACACATTTTTCTTTTCACCATTTGTGACGTTCTTATGACAAGTGCCACAGTTATAAAAACAAAATCTATTTAGCTTATCCCAGTTAAATTATACCCTTTATGCCATATTTTATTACTAGTTGGGAATGTTGTGTAGCATTACTGCAGCCTGTGCCTGTATAGTGTTTGGATGCAATTTCTAAGGTTTACAGCTTGGGGACCCTGGTGCTGTACAGATAGCATATTTTTTTTGAATACAATATGCACTTTTCTCCCAAAATATATGTGTGTGTGTGTGTGGGGGGGGGGGGGTTCCTGCATCTTATATTCCAAAGACGGAGTCCCCAACTTTATTACTTTAGTGGGGACACTGTCGCTTTATTACTTTATATTTATAATTATACTTTACAATAATAAAGTATTGTAATACTTCAATATTTTTTAAACTGTAAAATTTTCAGTTTTTATTGTAAGCTTTCATGAACGATTGCTGCTATTAGCAGCAATCATTCACTTCTAAACAAGTGCACACATGAGCAGTGATGATGGGAGCATGCATGCACTATATTCTATATACTGCTTAGTTTCTGTAATGGTAAAGTCCACCCTTTTTGATATGAGCTGAAGCAACAACGACAGATAGTGTCACATCATTTCCTGCTCTGTCCAAGGCTAGAAAAAATGTTCTAGCTTAAATACAGACTTGTTAGACACACAGGCATGTGTTTAAAAAAAAATACGTATCTTGAATCAACAATAACATTGTTTGAAATGAAAAAAAAAAAGGTGCAAAGTGCCTGTTGTTGTGATTTGCAGTTTACTGTCCTGTGGCATTGCTACAGGTCCCAGCTGTTATATGGCAATATCAACTTATTATTTACTAGCTGGTTGCCCGGCGTTGCCTGGGAATGTATTTGGCTGGTGTGGCCCTGCCCACTTTTTAAAACCTTAACACACAATTACTCAATTCTTCAATGACCCAGTTTGTGAGCTTTACGGTCTTTGGCATCAATAATTTGCATCGAAATGAAACAAATCTGGCGGTGGCTCCACCCCTTTTCTGAATTTGAACCCCAGTTACCCAATGACCTACCGTACCAGGTTTGAGGCTTGTGCCACAGTGCAAGAATGGCAGCAATTAAATATTCCCCTTGAAAATCCAGAGATGAATTTTAAATGGCTTGAGTAGGCTCCACCCACTTTTCTATATATCAATCCCAGTCATCCAGTGACCAACTGTGCAAAGTTTGAGAACCCTGCCATTAACAGTGTAGGAATGGCTTCAGTTTACAATTTCCCAGTGAAATTCCAGGTAATGTATCGTGTGTGTGCCAAATTTCATTCAAATCCGTTCAGCCATTTTTGCATGATTAACAAACATCCAGACATCTGAACTTTCGCATCTATAATATTAGTGGGATTATTTGTATAGCACCAGCATCTTCCACAGCGCTGTACAGTGTGTATTGTCTTGTCACTAACTGTCCCTCAGAGGAGCTCACAATCTAATCCCTACCAAAGTCATATGTCTATGCATGTATCATGTAGTGCATGTATCATAGTCTAGGGCCAATTTTTAGGGGAAAGCCAATTAATTTATATATATGTTTTTGTGATGTGGAAGGAAAGCTAAGTGCCTGGAGGAAACCCATGCAGATTTGGGCAGAACAAACGCTGTGCAGATAGTTCCCTGGCTGGGATTCGAACCAGGGACTCAGTGCTGCCTACGGTGGTGTAGTGGTTCTAAATTTTCAGGCATATGCAGGGCATCCCCATGTGATCATCCTCATGCCTGATTGGCAGGGAAATAGTACAGCAAGCCAGACTTGTAGAGATGAAATCTGTACTCTAAAATTCTTACAATAAGAAGCATACCATTCTATTCATTATGTTCTCCTGGGCCCCTCTGTGCTGTTTCTGCCACTCCCTGCTGCAATCCTGGCTTGTAATTTCCAGGTTTAGGCAGTGTTTACAAACAAAAAACATGGCTGCTAACCAGCATGTGATAGGCTGAGAGAAGCTCAGTCTGTGACTCCTACAGAGCCTGGAGGGGGCGTGAAGAGGGTGTGTATAATTTCTGCCTATCACAAGCAAAGCAGCACATTCCTGCCTGAGTGCCTGAGCCGACAAATCTGACAGAGAGAAGATTACATTATGTAACAGATAATACAGCCACTGTGCAACTAGGAAAGGCTGCAGTAAGACAGACCACACTAGAACAGGTATAGGAACTTACAGGATAGAATAAATACGGCTGAACATTTTGTTACAGAGTCTCTTTAACGTGCTGGGCGTTTCAATTCCCGTGGCCTCATAGCCGCGGGACGGTTTTTTTAGCCCGATCTTTTTTTTTTCTTATGTAGCTAGCCTAGAGCTAGCTACATGATTCTCCCCTTCCTCCTCCCTCCCTCCCTCCCTCCCTCCCTTCTGATTGCCGCCGGCGATCACGCCCATAAGGAAATCCCATTCTGAACGGGATTTCCTTTAGGGCTTCCCCCGTCACCATGGTGACGACCGGAGTGATGTCATCGATGTCATCGACGACGTGACGTCACTGGGACTCCCGATCCACCCCAAAGCGCAGCCTGGTGGCGATTGGCCAGGCTGCGCACGGGGTCTGCGGTGGGGGCCCTCTTTCGCGTCGGGTAGTGGCGGATCGGCGGCGATCGGGGCAAACGCGCAGCTAGCAAAGTGCTAGCTGCGTGTTTGAAAAAAATTTATCAAAATCGGCCCAGCGGGGCCTGAGCGGTGCCCTCTAGCGTCTTTGGATGAGCTCAGCTCATCCAGAACGCTAGGGAGGTTAAGATAAGTTACTGTTATGGCTGTCACCTTGTGGTGCTGTCTGTGTATTGCAGGCTTTGCCTCAATGAATCAGAGATATCATACTTTTTAAGTAGAATTCCAGGCAAACTTCCAAACCTATCAGGGGTGTACCGTATATACTCGCATATAAGCCAACCTGCGTATAAGCCGAGGTACCCACTTTTCACACAGAAACCAGGAAAAAGTGATTTGACTCGTGTATAAGCCCTCTACCCAGTATAGCCCCCTCCACAGTAGCCTGATGTGCCCCAGTGCAAGTCAGCCCCTCTCCCCATAGCCAGATGTACCCCAAGGATTGTACAGCTGTGTCTCAAGATACCACTGGATGGCGTCATAGATATGAGACAGCGATTGCCACACAGGAAGAATCCCCGCTCATTGCACCGCTGACACTTGCACGCTCTGATTCACAAGCCAGGGGACACAGGTAGTCTTGAGCAGTGCACTCTGTACACCATGTTGCAGGGGATGGGGGACACAAACACAGCAGGAAGCCAGCTGGCAAGCGTAGGATCACTAGTGCATGATACTTACACTCCTATGCCAGTAATAAAGCCTGCTCCACCATCCATTCTGCTACACTGACCCACATATAAGCCGAGGGGGTAACTTTTCAGCACATTTTTTGTGTATGCTCACTTCCTCCTCCTGGCAGACTTCATGCTGGCTGATTCCCGAGTGCTGTCCCACCATGAGCTGTGATCTCCTGTATACAGAATAAGGCTGTACCCTCCAGTTCCAGACACTACTCATGTTTCGATTGCATACAACGTGTTGACTGAAAATTGCTAGCTGAACTGGGCACTTGAGATCTCAGCTGTCAAGAGACAAAGGACACAGCATTGAGCGACTGCCAGGAGAGAAGGTAGTATACTCTTCTATCAATCTGATAATTTTTAAAATGCAAAATGCAAATAAAATCTGGCTCATGTGGCAGTAGCCACTAAATTTAGCATTTAGCTTAATTATGATGTTTGTGGGGAGACACTGCCTTATTATGTTGTTTT
Source organism: Hyperolius riggenbachi (assembly GCF_040937935.1). Lineage (NCBI taxonomy): Eukaryota > Metazoa > Chordata > Amphibia > Anura > Hyperoliidae > Hyperolius > Hyperolius riggenbachi. Next base: position 43,924,435 of record NC_090657.1, on the reverse strand, counting down.
GGGGAAACTCTGCCTACTAATGTTCTTCGGAGGTACTCTGCCTAGTTGTTCTTGGGGCACTATGTTGTTTATGGAGATAAGTTGCCCGTTTATGATGTCTGAAATAGTACGTGCTGGTTTATTATATTATTTGGGGGTGCACACAGCCTAATTAGGATTACAAGAGGCTATAAGATGAAAAAAGGTGTCTTAACAAAACTTGGTTTAAAATAGATCTTGGTGGCTATGTGAATAGTTGTATAAAACCATGTTGATAATCTTACAAATAAAGAATGTATTTCTCAGTATCATAACTGAGTGGTAAGCCTGAGGGCCACTCCAATTTCAGTGTGACTACACACAATTAAGATTAAGGTGCTACAGGGTTAGAACACAGTGAACTCTGCTCAGACAGCGACTGCAGACAGCGCACTGCAAGCATAGCTTACAGCATTCATTGTTTACTTCTGATCAAAGAAAATTGTATTTGAAAGGTTACGTGTGTTTGTGCGCAGTCACAGAACAGACAGATTCTTGTAGGTACTACCTGCCAACCTGATGGAGAGAGAAGGTACACTGCGTTATCACTTATTATTTCCACTAATCATGTACGGTGCACTTCACGTTTTATGTGATACAGACTACACAAGACTGCCTATATCTATATATGATTATTAAAATAAAAAAGCCAAATAGATGGCAACACTAGAACTTAAACGAAGGGCGCCACCAATAGGTCTTGTCTGGTAAAACACACAAACAAAACAAGTTTTTTTAAGAGTTTAGTTTGACAAAGAATCTTTAATTTGTAAAGGGGAACTTCAGCCTAAACAAACATACTGTCATTAAGTGACATTAGTTATATTAATTCAAATAGATAGGTAATATAATCTCTTACCCACCCTGTTTTAAAAGAACAGGCAAATGTTTGTGATTTCATGGGGCAGCCATGTTTTTGGTTGAAAGGAGGTAACAAGGAGCAGGAGACACAGTTCCAACTATCCTGTGTCCTGATCACCCCTCCCAGCTGCGCACGCTAGGCTTCAAATCTCAAAATCAAAATGAAAAAATAAATTTGCGCCAGAACAGCAGAAGGAGAACATCATCATCAGAAATCCCATCATGCTTTGCACAGCATCAGGGAAAATGCCCGGACAGATTTAATGGGGTGGAGCTTAGCTTCTGTGCAGCTAAAAAATGAGGCCTGGGTAAGATTCCGATGCTGTGAAACTGTTAAAGAAACACCAAGCCTTTTCAGTGCTGCTGAGTAGATTTTTAGTCTGGAGATTCACTTAAACTACTCCACGACCGCTCCACGCCATTGGGTGTGGCCGCGGTGGCAGCCCCAGGTCCACCTAACGCCAATTGCCGTCAGGTCCTGGAGCTGGCTAATGAAGGAGGTCGCGCGCAGGCTGCGCGCGCATCTCCTGCTTGGGGGGTGGAGCTCCGCCCCGCCTTCAGTCTCCGAGCGGCTGTTGCCTCTCGGTAGACTGTTAGATGGTGTGATCGCCATCTATTTACATGTACAGCGCTGGATCGGCATCAGCGCTGTACTGGGGACAGCCGTGTGACACAGCTGTCCCCTTCTGAAGCTGGGGAGTGATCGGCTGTCATAGGCTGAAGCCTATGACAGCTAATCACCCTGATTGGCTGGCGGGGGGAGGGAGGGAGCAGGGAAATAGAAATTTAAAAAAGGCATTTTTATTAGAAAAAAAGAAAAAATTATAAAAAAAAATTAATAAACTGTGGAGCGATCAGACCCTAGCAACAGAGAGCTCTGTTGGTGGGGGGAAATCACTCGTGTGCTTTGTTGTGCGGCCCTGTAGCTTGGCCTTAAAGCTGCAGTGGCCAATTAAGTAAAAAAAGAACCTGGTCTTAAGGGGGTTTAACACTGCGGTCCTCAAGTGGTTAAGCAGTTATAAAGCACAGCTCCATCTAAAACTTTTTTGTTGTTTTATTTGGGGAACATCAGAATCACCACCAGTCTGGTATTTCTGTCTACATTGCTGATATTTCCTCTTATTTCCAGACTTATGTGACCGCTTTGACTACTTTTTCAATTCAACACCCAAGCCAATCTTCCTATGCCGGTTTCTCTAACTTAAGCATAACTATCAATTTTGTACAGCGCTGCGTAAGATGGTGCTATATAAATGCTAAATAATAAGGCCCTTTTCACACTTGCTTTTGCAATGAAATTCAATTGCACCGCAGCGTTCCCAAAAGGTCTCACTACATATGCACCAGCCATACCTTGATCAATGTGATAGCCACATAGGGCTATCACTGCTTCTGCATTGCAATGCACTGAGTTTGTGCAACGCAACGCTGGAAGTGTGAAAGGGGCCTGAAGGTGTGATATCTTTGTACATTGTACTTCCCATACACCACATGTATGTGCAATGCCACGGACGCACACGCACACAGAGCTGGGACAAGGTCCTCAGCACCCAAGGCTGAGACAACAAAGTGCACCCCTCCATCCCTCCCACCCGGTACACCCTGATTGCTATTAAACTAAGAGGCGCTCCAGGGCCCCCAACACCTTAATCTCTAGTTATCTGGCTTGCGGTCTCTGCCATGTAGCCCCTTTTCTTATTTCTCTCTGCTTCAACCACAATAGGGGAATGAGTGCTGAGTGAATTGCACGCCCCCTCTCCTACACTGCGCCCTGAGACTGGAGCCTCTCTCGCCCCTGCCTCGGACCTGCACACACACACACACACACTGGGTAAGTATTTATTTTCCATCTTCCTGGACCTTGCTGTATTACTGCTGTGCCCACTTGTCTGCTGTGTCCAGCCTGATTGTGTTATCAATCTGGGACCTTGCAAATGTGGTGGCGGTATGAAGGATGGTAACACTATTATTATTATTATATATATTTTTTTTATATAGCGCCAACATATTCCGCAGCGCTTTAGAAAGCACAATAAGACGACAAGGGGAACATAGATACAACTAACAAATATACAGCAGAGTTCCAAGCAGCACAAATATTGTGACAAAAACAGTAAACATTAGGAGGAGGACCCTGCCCTTGCGAGCTTACAATCTAGTGGGTAATGGGGGACACATTAGGTAAGGGGGTGAAAGATGGATGAGGCAGTGACTCTTTGCCTCTGATTACATTGTGACAAATAAGTAAATAAGGGCTATAGAATGTTATAAGCTTGTCTGAAAAGGTGTGTTTTAAGAGTGCGTTTGAAGATGTCCAGGTTTGGAGCATGACGTACAGTCCACCCTGGAACAGGAAGGGAGACTTGAGTAGAATTGCTCTCCGCACGTGTTTAGTTGACAAGGTTATGCAGATAGAGGAGGAAAGTACTATATTGAAAGTACACAGTTCTGGCGGATGGTGGGGGGGGGGGGGGGGGTTAAATGCTGTAAGGGATATGGATGTATGTATATGAGGCACTGAGTGCAGTACTTTATAGGCAGCACTATAAGTTTGGGGATGCTTTGCAGAGGCTATTTTAGGGGGAAGAACTATGAGTAGAGAAACAACAAAGAAGACTCTAGCTAGATGACACTATAATGAGCACACTTAATGCGAGATGCATGGAATTCAAGCAGGGACAGCTTAATTGAGATGAAATAGAATGAAAGCTGAATACGAGGACTGTTACAATGTAAATACTGTTTAGACACACCTTATAGCCATCCCCACTTTGAAAACACATAAAAAATGTAAGATAATCTGTACTGTCCGATTTGTACAATAACAGACGTACCATTCGAGTCACTGTGATCTCCTGGGTCCCTCTTTGCCACTTCCGACGCTCCCCGCCACGATCCTGGCTTTTATTCGCCAGTTTTAGGCAGGGTTTGCAAACAAAAAATATGGCCGCTAACCAGGAAGTGATGCTTGTGTACAGTATATATACTGTATCATGTTAAAGCATACTACACATTTTTATTACATTGTGAAATATCTGCACTCCAGTCTGGTATTGGCATGTGACAGGCAGCAGCTCCTCCCCCCCCCCCTCCCCCGCCTCACAAACTCAGAAAACTGAGAGCAGAAACCTGTCTGTGACTAATAAACAAAGCACACACACAGAGCCTGCAGGGGGCGTGCATAACTTATCCCTATCACAGCAGAGGCAGCACATTCCTCCCTGGCTCAACAAGGCTTTACAAAGAAAAGATTAGATAAATTACAAAGACAGTGCAACTAGAAAAGGCAGTAAGCCAGAGCACATTAGAACAGGCATAGGAACTTGTAGGATAGAAGAAATAAGGCTGGAAATTTTGTTACAGAGTCTCTTTAACCCCCTTATCAACTTCATCACTTTTGCTATTATTTTTGTTATTCCCACAGTACAAGGGAGAAAAGTACACAAAGCTGACAAATGTACCTGTATTTCAAATTCAAGGATTGTTCCAGCAACATACTTATAAACGTGACAAACAAGATAACCAGGGTTTTTTTTCCTTTAAACCTTGAAACAAAAATGAAACCATTATTGGGAAAATAAGATAAACCAAAGTTTGATATTGTAAAAGTGGGGGTTTGCAGGTGCACTTTGCAACTTTTCCAGTTTTGCAGTCCCTCACAAGGAAACTAGAAGTCTGTATCGTTGTGCTCCTTTTCCTCAGTATATGGAACTATGGCTGGTTGCTATGGGCAACCTGCAGAAAATCACACATGAGATCTTGTGCTGAAGTTTTCTGTGTCTCACAGGAAAAGGCTTATTGAGGAATGATGCCCAGTCATCCTGACATGAATATCACATGGCTACACATAGTGACAGTTGAGTTGACCAATGGGATTTGGCCACCTAGTGAGGAAGGAAAAGGGAACAATTTACAGCTAAGGCTTGATATTCTCTTCCAGGCAGCAGATAAAAGAAAAATTACTCTGAAGCATGGAACAAGCCTAGATTACAAGCCACAGGTTTGCTTTACATCAAATGGTTTGAACACGGGGTAACTCTTATGTTTAGGTACTCATTCCAATAGCCAGCCTTGGTTATTAGAAACAGACAGGTAGACTGTTTCATACCTTCTTATACGTTGGTGGTGCCTGGCAATCCCTCTGCAGGGCAACAAAGGAGCAAGTACAGACACTCGCAGCACACCATGGAGATACAATTCAGAATTCTTTATTGGTACATCCAAATAGACTGGCGGCTGGTGCGTTTAGGACACACAGGGCCTTAGTCGTAGCAACCTACTTTATGAATGGACTGAATAGTCAAGTAGGACACCTATCACTGGTACAGGCTTTTTCGAAAATACATTTTTATTTTATTTGTAACAAAAATAGCTTTTTTTCTTACTGAAATAAACATAGAAGGGTACCTGATCCTAACCTTGCAATAATGAGAGCAGAAAAATAATTGGGTGTCTGTTGTAGAAATGTGAAACAGATTGAACTGATTATTGTAGAACAATTGCAGATCGCCATGCAGAACTATCTTCAGCTCTCGGATTCAACAAATAGAACATGTAAACTTCAGTCCCCAAGGTGATCCCACACTAGGCAGACCTTATCAGTATGATATTGTGCATGCAGCAGATGACCACAGGGACAATATTAAGGGATATGTGCTGGTAAGATTTGCCACCCTTGTTAAGGTAAATACACCAATTGACTACAGTTTCTCTATAATGATGCTTGTGCCAGATACAAGGCAGTTTATGATTTACTTTAGGAAACAGTTAAACTTTAAAGCAGATCTGTTTGGGCCATAACCATAGTATTTCAAGAATGTACGTGTGTGTGTATATGTATATATGTATGTGTATATATGTATGTATATATGTATGTATATATATATATATATATATATATATATATATATATATATATATATATATATATATATATATATATAGACACCAAAGGCGGTCATATTTATTATCATAAATGGTGACATGCAGGAGAAGACAAAGCAGAAGCAGAACTCCTCCCGTAGTAGACTAGGCATGATTTTTGTCCAAATAAATTGGTAATATCCAACGCACACACTTACACACACGCACACACTTACACACACGCACACACTTACACACGCACACACACACACTTACACACACACTTACACACACACTTACACACACGCACACACTTGCACACACACGCACACACACGCACACACGCACACACGCACACACACTTACACACACGCACACACTTACACACACGCACACACTTGCACACACTTACACACACTTACACACACTTACACACTTACACACACGCACACACACACTTACACACACGCCCACACTTACACACACGCCCACACTTACACACACGCACACACTTGCACACACACGCACACACACGCGCACACACGCACACACGCACACACACTTACACACACGCACACACTTACACACACGCACACACTTACACACACGCACACACTTACACACACTTACACACTTACACACACGCACACACGCACACACACACACACACACTTACACACACGCCCACACTTACACACACGCCCACACTTACACACACGCACACACTTACACACACGCACACACTTACACACACGCACACACTTACACACACGCACACACTTACACACACGCACACACTTACACACACGCACACACGCACACACACGCACACACACGCACACACGCACACACACGCACACACGCACACACACGCACGCACACACGCACACACGCACACACACACGCACACACGCACACACACACGCACACACGCACACACACGCACACACTTACACACACATGCACGTACACACACACGTACGTACACACAGACATACGTACACAGACGTACGTACACACACGTACATACACACGTACACACACACGTGTGTACCCACACACACACACAGGTACACACACGTACACACGTACACACACACATACGTACACACACACGCACTTACACACACACACACGTGCACACACACACTCGCACACACACACTCGCACACACTCACACACACACACTCGCACACACACACTCGCACACTCACACACACACACTCGCACACTCACACACACACACTCGCACACTCACACACACACACTCGCACACACATACACACACACACACTCACACACACACACACACACACACACACACACACACACACACACGCGCACACACACATACACACACACACACACACACTCACACACGTACACACACACACACACACACACACACACACACACACACACACACACACACACGTACACACACACACACGTACATCAGTAATATGGAGTTAATATAGAGGACGTTTGGAAGACGTGGATCTTGTCTAAATGTTTAATTGTAAAATCCTACAAGGATAAGGAATGGCGTATTGTACAAAAAGGTGTAACCAGCCCTAGAGAAGTTCCAGAACTGTGCATTGGTAGAGGTTATGAATGAGAGACAGTAGTCATTAGTAGTGAGGTTGTTTATGGGGTGTATTTTTTTTTTTTAACAATTCAATTTTTTTATTGTTTTTTTTTTTTGCTTTCAACAATACATAGACATAGTTAAGAAGGTAAAAAGCTGAAAAAACAGCACCGCGATCCACCTGGAATTGGAGCATTATTGACAACTGTTGTATACATTAAAGAACATTATGCGACTATTTACTTATCAACTTAAATGCATACATGTAAAGCTTACATAGATCAGTATTATACATAAAGTTATGCCAAAGTAATGCGGGTAAGAATACATGGTACATATTTGGGTCTGTATATAAAATATCTTCGTGATCAATATTTGACTATTCAGGATACCAATAAACAATACATTGTGGATCTTAGAGCATCAAGAGAGGAGAAAGTTAAGAGTAGAGAGAATAGAAGGAAGGAGAGAAAGAAGAGAGAAAGAAGAGAAAAGAAAAGGGAAGAGAAAGGAAAGAGTAAGAATCAGATTCTCCAGCACCCTCCCCGTCCGACCATGACCATTAAGCTTATCTGTAATTAATCTTGTAGTGAGAGGCTGTTAGGAAGAACATATGATTAATCATCTGGACCGGTTGGGAGAGCATCCACGTTATTGTACCATGGGGCCCAAATTTTATCATATCGCTGGGGGCAGTTCCTGCTCTTATAGGTTAGACGGTATAATGGCAGAGTTTTTATAACGTTTTTCTTCCAAAAATTGAGGGATGGGGGTCTGTCAGATGGGGTGTATTTTTAACTAAGGAAAGAAATAAGCAGGATAGATAAGGACAGATGGATGTAGTTCATGATGCATTGTAAAGGTGAGAACAGTTAAAATGACAATGCAGTAGTTGCTGAGAGATTAAAAGCACATAGTGCATGTAGAAGGAGTTGTTTGGACTATTGGGATCAGTTTGCTAAGAGTTAAGATGGGAAAAGGAGGGTAAGAGGAAGAATTAACAGAAAGAAGATTTGAAATGAGTAAAATGATAAATGGAAGACAAATCAAAGCAGGTCACAGTTATTAACCCTGTGCAAACTGTAACAAAAATGTAGGAACAGTATGGGGAAAATGTTACCTTAAAGGAATACTTAAGTCTCCTAAAAAAAAATGACTTTTACTCACCCGGGGCTCCCCTCAGCCCCCTGCAGCTGAACGGTGCCCTCGCCGTGTCCCTCCGATGCTCATGGACTCGCCGGCGGCCACTTCCGGTTTGGCCGACAGGCTGTTAGCCGCATTCCTGACCGCAATAGCACCCTCTATAATGCTGGTGCGGCCAGGAACACGGCTAATGAGCCGCGTTCCCAGCCTGTCGACCGGTGACGGCCAAACCGGAAGTGTCCATGCGCATCGGAGGGACACGGCGAGGGCACCGTTCAGCTGCAGGGGGCTGAGGGGAGCCCCGGGTGAGTAAAAGTCATTTTTTTTAGGAGACTTAAGTATTCCTTTAACCACTTCCCGACCGCCTAACGCACAGAGGCGGCCGGGAAGTGGACCCCGCAAGGACCAGCTCATGCCCAAAGGCGGCGGTCCTTGTAGGGGCATGGGCGGAGCGATCGCGTCATCAGTGACGCGATCCTCCGCCTCCGCCTGGCGCCGCTTACCCGCCGCAACATCCCGCCGGCCATACGGAAGCGCCGGCGGGATGTTAACCCGACGATCGCCGCATACAAAGTGTATAATACACTTTGTAATGTTTACAAAGTGTATTATACAGGCTGCCTCCTGCCCTGGTGGTCCCAGTGTCCGAGGGACCACCAGGGCAGGCTGCAGCCACCCTAGTCTGCACCAAGCACACTGATTTTTCCTCCCCCCTGCCCCAGATCGCCCACAGCACCCCTCAGACCCCCCCCCCCTGCCCACCCCCCAGACCCCTGTTTGCACCCAATCACCCCCCTAATCACCCCCCTAATCACCCATCAATCACTCCCTGTCACTATCTGTCAACGCTATTTTTTTTTATCTCCCCCCCCCCCCCTGCCCACTGCCCCCTCCTGATCACCCCCCCACCCCTCAGATTCTCCCCAGACCCCCCCCCCAGACCCCCCCCCTCCCCTGTGTACTGTATGCATCTATCCCCCCTGATCACCTGTCAATCACCTGTCAATCACCCGTCAATCACCCCCTGTCACTGCCACCCATCATCAGCCCCTAACCTGCCCCTTGCGGGCAATCTGATCACCCACCCACACCAATAGATCGCCCGCAGATCCGACATCAGATCACCACCCAAACGCAGTGTTTACATCTATTCTCTCCTCTAAACACCCACTAATTACCCATCAATCATCCATCAATCACCCCCTATCACCACCTGTCACTGTTACCCATCAGATCAGACCCTAATCTGCCCCTTGCGGGCACCCAATCACCCGCCTACACGCTCAGATTGCCCTCAGACCCCCCCTTATCAATTCGCCAGTGCAATATTTACATCTGTTCTTCCCTGTAATAACCCACTGATCACCTGTCAATCACCTGTCAATCACCCATCAATCACCCCCTGTCACTGCCACCCATCAATCACCCCCTGTCACTGCCACCCATCAATCAGCCCCTAACCTGCCCCTTGCGGGCAATCTGATCACCCACCCACACCAATAGATCGCCCGCAGATCCGACATCAGATCATAACCCAAGCGCAGTGTTTACATCTATTGTCTCCTCTAAACACCCACTAATTACCCACTAATTACCCATCAATCACCCCCTATCACCACCTGTCACTGTTACCCATCAGATCAGACCCTAATCTGCCCCTTGCGGGCACCCAATCACCCGCCTACACGCTCAGATTGCCCTCAGACCCCCCCTTATCAATTCGCCAGTGCATTAGTTACATCTGTTCTTCCCTGTAATAACCCACTGATCACCTGTCAATCACCCATCAATTACCCCCTGTCACTGCCACCCATCAATCACCCCCTGGAACTGCCACCCATCAATCACCCCGTCACTGCCACTCATCAATCAGCTCCTAACCTGCCCCTTGCGGGCAATCTGATCACCCACCCACACCAATAATTCGCCCGCAGATCCCCTCCCAAGGGCAGTGTTTATATCTGTTCTCTACCCTAAACACCCACTAATTACCCATCAATCACCCCCTGTCACTGCTACCTATCAGATTAGACCCCTATCTGCCCCTAGGGCACTCAATCACCCGCCCACACCCTCAGAATGCCCTCAGGCCCCAGCCCTGATCACCTCGCCAGTGCATTGCTTGCATCTATTCCCCCCTCTAATCACACCTTGAGACACCCATCAATCACCTCCTGTCACCCCCTAGCACACCTACCCATCAGATCAGGCCCTAATTTGCCCCGTGTGGGCTCCTGATCACTCGGCCAAACCCTCAGATCCCCCTCAGACCCCCTTCTGATCACCTCCCCAGTGCATTGATTGCATCTATTTTCCCCTCTAACCACCCCCTGAGACACCCATCAATCACCTCCTGTCACCCCCCTAGCACTCCTATCCATCAGATCAGCACCAATACAACCTGTCATCTAAAAGGCCACCCTGCATATGACCGGTTCCACAAAATTCGCCCCCTCATAGACCACCTGTCATCAAAATTTGCAGATGCTTATACCCCTGAACAGTCATTTTGAGACATTTGGTTTCCAGACTACTCACGGTTTTGGGCCCGTAAAATGCCAGGGCGGTATAGGAACCCCAGAAACTGACCCCATTTTAGAAAAAAGACACCCCAATGTATTCTGTTAGGTATATGACGAGTTCATAGAAGATTTTATTTTTTGTCAAAAGTTAGCGGAAATTGATTTTTTTTTTCCACAAAGTGTCATTTTTCACTAACTTGTGACAAAAAATAAAATCTTCTATGAACTCGTCATACACCTAACGGAATACCTTGGGGTGTCTTCTTTCTAAAATGGGGTCACTTGTGGGGTTCCTATACTGCCCTGGCATTTTAGGGGCCCTAAACCGTGAGGAGTAGTCTAGAAAACAAATGCCTCAAAATGACCTGTGATTAGGACGTTGGGCCCCTTAGCGCACCTAGGCTGCAAAAAAGTGTCACATGTGGTATCGCCGTACTCAGGAGAAGTAGTATAATGTGTTTTGGGGTGTATTTTTACACATACCCATGCTGGGTGGGAGAAATCTCTCTGTAAATGGACAATTGTGTGTAAAAAAAAATCAAACAATTGTCATTTACAGAGATCTTTCTCCCACCCAGCATGGGTATGTGTAAAAGTACACCCCAAAACACATTATACTACTTCTCCCGAGTATGGCGATACCACATGATTGGCACTTTTTTGCAGCCTAACTGCGCTAAGGGGCCCAAAGTCCAATGAGTACCTTTAGGATTTCACAGGTCATTTTTGTTTCAAGACTACTCCTCACAGTTTAGGGCCCCTAAAATGCCAGGGCAGTATAGGAACCCCACAAATGACCCCATTCTAGAAAGAAGACACCCAAACGTATTCCGTTAGGAGTATGGTGAGTTCATAGAAGATTTTATTTTTGGTCACAAGTTAGCGGAAAATGACACTTTGTGAAAAAAAAACAATTAAAATCAATTTCCGCTAACTTGTGACAAAAAAATAAAAACTTCTATGAACTCACCATACTCCTAACGGAATACCCTGGGGTGTCTTCTTTCTAAAATGTGGTCATTAGTGGGGTTCCTATACTGCCCTGGCATTTTAGGGGCCCTAAACCGTGAGGAGTAGTCTTGAAACAAAAATGACCTGTGAAATCCTAAAGGTACTCATTGGACTTTGGGCCCCTTAGCGCAGTTAGGCTGCAAAAAAGTGCCACACATGTGGTATTGCCGTACTCAGGAGAAGTAGTATAATGTGTTTTGGGGTGTATTTTTACACATACCCATGCTGAGTGGGAGAAAGATCTCTGTAAATGGACAATTGTGTGTAAAAAAAATTAAAACATTGTCATTTACAGAGATATTTCTCCCACCCAGCATGGGTATGTGTAAAAATACACCCCAAAACACATTATACTACTTCTCCTGAGTACGGAAATACCACATGTGTGGCACTTTTTTTGCAGCCTAACTGCGCTAAGGGGCCCAAAGTCCAATGAGCACCTTTAGGCTTTACATGGGTGCTTACAAATTAGCACCCCCCCAAAATGCGAGGACAGTAAACACACCCCACAAATGACCCCATTTTGGAAAGCAGACACTTCAAGGTATTCAGAGAGGGGCATGGTGAGTCTGTGGCAGATTTCATTTTTTTTTGTCGCAAGTTAGAAGAAATGGAAACTTTTTTTTTATTGTGTTTTTTTGTCACAAACTGTCATTTTCCGCTTACTTGTGACAAAAATTAATATCTTCTATGAACTCACTATGCCTCTCAGTGAATACTTTGGGATGTCTTCTTTCCAAAATGGGGTCATTTGGGGGGTATTTATACTATCCTGGAATTCTAGCCCCTCATGAAACATGTCAGGTGGTCAGAAAAGGCAGAGATGCTTGAAAATGGGAAAATTCACTTTTTGCACCATAGTTTGTAAACACTATAACTTTTACCCAAACCAATAAATATACACTGAATGTTTTTTTTTTTTAATCAAAAACATGTTTGTCCACATTTTTCGCGCTGCATGTATACAGAAATTTTACTTTATTTGAAAAATGTCAGCACAGAAAGTTAAAAAAAATCATTTTTTTGCCAAAATTCATGTATTTTTTGATGAATATAATAAAAAGTAAAAACCGCAGGAGCAATCAAATAGCACCAAAAGAAAGCTTTATTCGTGACAAGAAAAGGAGCCAAAATTCATTTAGGTGGTAGGTTGTATGAGCGAGCAATAAACCGTGAAAGCTGCAATGGTCTGAATGGAAAAAAAGTGGCCGGTCCTTAAGGGGGGGTAAAGCCCTAGGTCCTCAAGTGGTTAAAGGGAATGTCCAAGCAAAATAAAAAAATGAGTTTCACTTACCTGGGGCTTCTACCAGCCCCATGCAGCCATCCTGTGCCTTCGTAGTCACTCACTGCTGCTCCAGTCCCTTGCTGGCAGCTTGCCGACCTCGGAGGTCGGCGGGACGCATTGCATACATTTTTACGCATTCCCGCTAGTGCAGGAACATTAACACATACATTTTTACGCATTACTGGTTCAATGCGTAAAAATGTACGCATTAAACCAGTAACGCGTAAAAATTTATGTGTTAATGTTCCTGCACTGGCGGGAATGCGTAAAAACGTACGCAATGCGGCCCCCCGAGGTCGGCAAGCTGCCAGCGGGGGACTGGAGCAGCAGTGAGTGTCTAGGCGGGCACAGGATGGCTGCATAGGGCTGGTAAAAGCCCCAGGTAAGTGAAACTCATTTTTTTATTTTGCTTGAACCTTCCCTTTAAGACCTGGTTCTGAGCAGGTCATTGGCCACATTTGTGAGTGCTGCTTCTGTTGCGTATGAGTGGGGAAAGCTAGCTTTCAGATGCATGTGGAAGAAAAGAAACGTGATGACTAGAGAGTGGAGAGGCATCAAGTCAAATATGGGTTTGTGGTTGGAATTTGAGAGTAAGACACTGGTAAAGCGGGAAAGGTTGAAAACTTAAACTGGTGCAGGAGTCAAGGTGATGAACATGGAAGGGAGTGAACCAGAATAGATTAATCCTTACCCCATTTGGTAATGCAGAAATTAGTGGATTTTACTGACCATCTGGTCAAATGTCAATTCAATAAGGCTGTTACCGCATGGCAAGCTGAAATTACCAACCAGTGAGTTAAATTACATACGTGAGGTAAATATCTCAATAGATGTCAAGAAATGGCAATTTACAAACATTAGAGCACGCTGTAAAACCAAGTGAGATGTTAAGTATTTATCACCAGCTTTGAACTGTTGTTAACTAAAAATTAGGTTTCATTAAAGTGTTAGAGAAAGGATCCAGCCAATAAGAGTATTTAGGTAATTTAATTCCCCCACACGCCACCCGTCTGAGGGGTGGAGCCAAATATCTGTGGTCCTACCATGACAGAGATATGTC